>NC_047112.1:25384583-25684583 GCF_902500255.1 Thalassophryne amazonica
ATGTATGTATGTATGTATGTATGTATGTATGTATGTATGTATGTATGTATGTGTGTATGTATGTATGTATGTATATATATATGTATATATATATATATATATATATATATAAAGTGGAATGTGTGCTGTGGTCCGATGAGTCCACATTTCACATTGTTTTTGGAAATCATGGACGTCGTGTCCTCCGGATCAAAGGGGAAAATGACCATCCAGATTGTTTCCAGCAGAAAGATCAAAGCCAGCATTTGTGATGGTATGGGGGTGTGTTAGTGCCCATGGCATGGGCAATTTACACATCTGTGATGGCATCATCAATGCTGAAAGGTACATCCAGGTTTTGGAGCAACACATGCTGCCATCCAAGCAGTGTCTTTTTGAGGGACGTCCCTGCTTTTTTCAGCAAGACGATGCCAAGCCACATTCTGTACATGTTACAACAGTGTGGCTTCGTAGTAAATAGTGCGGGTACTAGACTGGCCTGCCTGCATTCCAGACCTGTCGCCATTTGAAAATGTGTGGCACATTATGAACCGCAAAATACAACAATGGATACCCTGGACTGTAGAAAAACTGAATTCGTAGATCAGGCAAGAATGGGAAAGAATTCATCTACAAAACTTCAACAATTAGTGTCCTCAGTTCCCAAATGCGTGAGTGTTGTTAGAAGGAAAGGTGATGTAACACAGTGGTAAACATACCACTGTCCCAGCTTTTTTGAAATGTGTTGCAGGCATCCATTTCAAAATGAGCAAATATTTGCACAAAAACAATAAAGTTTATCAGTTTGAGCATTGAATATCTTGCCTTTGTGGTGTATTCAATTGAATATAGGTTGAAGAGGATTTGCAAATCATTGTATTCTGTTTTATTTACATTTTACACAACGTCCCAATTTCATTGGAATTAGGGTTATGTGGGAGGAAGCCGGAGCATCCGGAGGGAACCCACGCAAACACAGGGAGAACATGCACACTCCACCCAGCAAGGCTACAGGTGGGAATCGCCCCCATGACGTTCTTGCGGTGATGCAAAAGTGCTGACCGCTAAGCCACTGTGCTGCCCAAAACTCATACAGTATAATCTATGACTCTATAACTCTGCTTGGAAATTGCTTGGAACTACGAGTATTTGTCACCTAGAAATAGAAGTTAAATTGGTGCACGGCATCATGGCATATTCTCTCTTTTATGTGACAGTCAGTGTTGCTTATTCTCTATTAGTAAAGTTTATTTCCATGTTGTCACCAATTTAATAATAGAATGTTTGGGCACATGTAGTACCTTTATTATTATTAATCTGAGAAGAGATTGTGATATCTCACTTTCACGCATATGCTCACACCAGGAGCTGTTTACTCTACTTCTGTCTTGCACAGGGATATTTGGACACACCCAAACAGAACTCAGGAATCGAACCACGATGCTCAGTCATAGCATCCCGGTTAAAAAAATAATGCGGTTCAAACTGGGTATGACTGTCCCGTAGCCCTACAGAACCATAAACAGAACCAGGTCATGTACTAAGATGTGGCACTCAAATGTGTGTCACAGAAATGCTGAGTGGTCCACTACAGCACATCTTGTCCTGGATCTCATTTCATTTTGCTTGTACCGTTAGAAAGTGTGACTCACACTCGCTCCTTCTCTCCATCCATCTGGATGTGGGTGGTATTTTTGTACCTGCAGCACATTTTGCTTTAAATTTTCCTAATGTAACGCTGGCTAAAGCAACAGTTATGCATTTATTTTTGTGTCCTTGGTTCATTTGTATGATTGTGTGTTTTTTTTTTTTTTTTTGGCATCATGCAGCCTGTCTTTGTGCCAAGATTCGGAGGTGGAGGGAGGGAGTGAAGGAGGAGGGATGGAAAAAAGGAATACACTGTGCGTGAGGCTTAGAACAAATCCAGGAGTGGAAAAGTACTGCATTCATGTTTTTGGGTGAGCAGGGTGTTGGTGTGCAGTAGGTTGCTGCTAGCTGTGGACAGCCACTTAAAATAAAATAAATTTAGTTCTAGCAGTAAGGATTATCATAAGTAATGACTATTCATTATCAATTATTTTTTTGTGATTGCTGAAATAATAATTGAGCCGTGCTCCACATAATAAAACAATACAACAAAATTCTGCATCTATTAAGAAGAGTTAAGTAAAATGAGATAAAACTATAAAGCTACACTGCAAAAATTCTAAATCTTACCAAGTATATTTATGTAATTTCTAGTCAAAATCTCAATTCACACTTAATATAAGAGGCAATCACTTAGCAAGTAAAATTTCAGTAAGCTACAAAGACTTGTTTTGAGATCATCTTATAAACTTTGTATCAGTATAAGTAATGACACTGCCTAACAGAGAACATTTCCAGCTTTAGGTGTTTCATGTGAGTATCTTGCTTTTTATTCAGATAATCACTCAGGAGGCAGAACGTTACAGCTGACCCTCTTATAAGGAACATACAGGCCTGCTGGCTGTACAGATCAGGCATCACCTTTTCTTTGTAATTGAGGGGTGGTAAAGTAAAATGAGCATATTTAGTTGGCAACCACGTGTGCACCATGCTTGCAGCAGATGTGAATGTGTGAGTGAATGTGGCAGGCAGATCACAGAATGGTTACCTAGTGGTATAAGTTGAAGCCAGCCAGTCACTTTCACTTTTAACCCTCAAGCGACCGAGTGGGGTCATTTATGACCCTGGACGTATGTTTTTGTGCACCATTTTTCTAATTTTAATAGGGGAAAAGTTTCCTACCATGAATTTGTCAATCTGTTTGTCCTACATTTGTTCATAGAATTTTGCAAGGATCGGCCGATCTTTGTGGCAGCTATAATCCAAACTTGTGCAGGGTCACGTATGACCCCCGGGAAGATCTATGAGATTTTCAATATTATAGCTTCAGATGGTATTGTAATTTGCCAACTCTAATCATTATATTTTAATGTTTTGCAGGGAAGATTGGCCAACAGACCTAGAATAGCAAGATTTATAGCTGCACAAGCATTGAGACTGATTGTTGATGCCCAGAGTGATGATGAAAATACGTCACAATTGCCACAAAGGATGACTGATGGGTTCATTGAGATATGTGTTAAAGTACTGGCATATTTACTAGTCACCGGTTCTTCTATATTTGTTGCTGTAATTATCCTACTGTATTAGTTGCTAAAATAGCCTTGTCCATTGATCGTTAAAGTCATAAGTCAATATTTTAACATGTTACCAATTACTTATATTGGATAAAAGTTAATCACATCATCTCTTGCACACCAAAATGTGGCACTGCAAGCAACTAGATGCTGGCATTCTTAGTTTTGGCATTAACATGACTGAAAGAATGTAGATACACTCACTGACTCACTTAACAAGTAAAGTTTCAGGAAGATATGATTTCTTTTTAGATGATACATCTTAAGAAGCTTGTTAAATGAGCCTTGTGAACATCTTGTTTTGAGTCAAATCTGAAATGGAAGAAGCTTTTTTTGACTCACCATAACATTTTTAAGCTGCTGTGTTTGTAATACAAGAAAAAATGAAGCTCAGAATGAGTTCTCAGATAATTTCAGGACCTTATTTCAAGAAATGGAAAGTGAAATGTTACACCCCTTTTCCACAGGACACTGTTCTATTACAACCATTGTTGTAATGTAACGAAGTAGAAATACTTTGTTACTGTACTTAAGTATAATTTTGACGTATCTGTACTTTACTTCCTTATTTATATTTCTGGCAACTTTCACTTTTACGCCACTACATTTCCTCAATAAAATGTATACTTTTACTCTGATACATTTCCCTGAACCATCTTCGTTACTACAATATAAAAGTCGAAGAAATTTGATTTGGAAGTGCCTGTTTGCAGAAGCGAAAGTAAGTCACAGCGCAAAACATTCAGTCCTTTTCAACCGCAGTGCAGCAGCTTTCACTCCTGCAGCATCAAGTGTTGTGTTTGACTTAAAACATGTTTAAAAGACAAAAAAAAAAAAAAAAAAAAAAAAAAAACAGGTTGAATCTGTGCCCCTGCTGAGGATGAGGAGACTGTGGAGGGTGAAAACCATCTGCACCTTTGGACTCCAAACGTGCACACGCTGACGCACACACATGCGCATGGTTTGGCTCCTGCTGGAGTCCAGTGCACATATCTGAGTTAACACACACTTAAGGGGAAAACTTCAGGATCGACAAAACTGACCAGTGCATCTGTTTAATTTTTATTTTGCTGAAGTTTACGCGGAGAAGCAGTGTGTAAAAGCAGAGCTGCATTTTGGATTTGAGAGCACAAAGAGTGCTATGTTTGGTTGCTTTGCGGTGGTTGGTGGTGGTGACACTTGAAAGGTTTTTTTATTTTTTTTATTTTTATTTTTTATTTTACATTTCCTTAAATTTGGCACAACTATGTGGCTATAAATGTCTGTTCTGTTTCACAAGAGCCTGGCTGTTGTGTTTAACAGAAAAGTGCATGTGGGTCTTCCAGGAAAACAACTGCATATTTAGAAAAAGAACATCACTCATCCCGTCACCAACACGAGGTGGATCCAGCCTTTTATAGGGGCTGAGGCCCCCTCCTGGTTTCTCCAGACACCACACTGGCTTTCTTTTTGTGTCGCTGTTTCACTCTCCACTCAATTTTGGATTTTACTTTTACTCAATACTTTTAATTAAAATACATTTTTATATGAGAAATTTACTTCTGATACTTAAGAACAGTAAATGTCAGATACTTCATGACTTTTAATCAAGTAATATTTTTAAAGGAGACTTTTAACTTTTACCAAAGTAATTTTATGCTAAGATACTTGTACTTTCACTCAAGTATCACTTTAAGGCACTTTATACAAGACTGATTACAACCCCTCACGATCCAGAAAAAATGCAAAAACCGAATGAAATATCTTACATCTTACTCTTGGGAGGAAGCATGCCTACTCCCAGGCTGGCTTATGAAGTGCATACCTGGCAACCCGATCACAAATAAAGGTTGTGCCCAGCTGGGTTCTCTGCCAGAACCGCAGCAAACGCTGCTTTTTACTTCAAAGTTTTACCCCAGTGGAACACAATCAAACAAGTATCAAGCTGTACTCACTTGGACTACCCTGTTTAAAGATGTTTGAACATGATTGAAGCTGTTAAGACTACGTACACCCTGAAGCGACCGCGTAATGATGCTGATTTGTGGAATCGAGATGAAATTTTCACCCTGATTTCAAAACTGGTGCCGATGATGGCCGTAACTACTGCGTATACCAAGTTTGTTCAAGATTGATAATAGCGTTATTGGTCAGTGCGTTACTGTGATGCTTCAAAACATGCCTCAGTTTGTTATTCGGGATGAAACGGGAAGGAACGACGCTCTGTGGAATTGGCAGAATTTAAAAATAATAATAATAATTTAAAAAGTTTGCCAATGAAACAAGTGAAAATTCACATAAAAGTCTTGAAATGTACCGTGGCCCTGCGACAGACTGGCAGCGTGTCCAGAGTGTAACCTGCCTCTCGCCCAGTGAGTACTGGTATAAGCTCAATCCCACTTGACCCTTAATTTAATAAGTGAGTATAGAAAATGATTTCTGGAGTGTGTTAGATGAGGTGGTGGAGAGTGTGCCCAAGCATGAAAGAGTGGTGATAGGAGCAGACTTCAATGGGCATGTTGGTGAAGGGAACAGAGGTGATGAGGAAGTAATGGGTAGATATGGTATCAAGGATAGGAATGGGGAAGGACAGATGGTAGTTGATTTTGCAAAAAGGATGGAAATGGCTGTGGTGAATACCTACTTTAAGAAAAGGGAGGAGCACAGGGTAACATAAGAGTGGAGGAAGGTGCACACAGGTGGACTACATTCTTTATAGGAGATGCAAGCTAAAATAAATCACAGACTGTAAGGTGCTAGCAGGAGAGAGTGTCACTAGACAGCATAGGATGGTTGTTTGTAGGATGACTTTAGAGGTAAAGAAGAAGAAGAGAGTGAGAGCTCAACAAAGGATCAGATGGTGGAAGCTGAAGGAGGAAGACTGTTGTGTGAAATTTAGCGAGCAGGTGAGAGAAGCACTAGTTGGAGGGGAAGCAATTTTGGACAACTGGAAAAGTACTGCAGATGTGGTGAGGGAGACAGCTAGGGCAGTACTGGGTATGACATCTGGACAGTGGAAGGAAGACAAGGAGACTTGGTGGTGGAATGAAGAGGTCCAGGAAAGCATAAGGAGAAAGAGGTTGGCGAAAACGTTTTGGGATAGTCGGAGAGATGAAGAAAGTAGACAGGAGTACAAGGAGATGCGGAGTAAGGCGAGAAGAGAAGTGGCAAAAGCAAAGGAAAAGGCATATTGCGAGCTGTACAAGAAGTTGAATAGTAAGGAAGGAGAAAAGGACTTGTACCGATTGGCCAGACAAAGGGACAGAGCTGGAAAGGATGTGCAGCAGGTTATGGTGGTAAAAGATGCACATGGTAATGTGCTGACAAGTGAGGAGTGTGTGCTGAGAAGGTATAGGGAATATTTTGAAGAGTTGATGAATAAAGAAAATGAGCGAGAGAAAAGGCTGGATGATGTGGTGAGAGTAAATCAGGAAGTAAAAGAGATTAGCAAGGACGAAGTGAGGGCTGCTATGAAGAGGATGAAGAGTGGAAAGGCAGTTGGTCCAGATGACATTCCAATGGAGGCATGGAAATGTCTAGGAGAGATGGCAGTAGAGTTTCTAACCAGATTGTTTAATAAAATCTTGGAAAGTGAGAGGATGCCTGAGGAGTGGAGACGAAGTGTGCTGGTTCCTATTTTCAAGAACAAGGGTGATGTGCAGAGCTGCAGTAACTACAGAGGCATAAAGCTGATCAGCCACAGCATGAAGTTATGGGAAAGAGTAGTAGAAGCTAGGCTTAGAAAACAGGTGAAGATCTGTGAGCAGCAATATGGTTTCATGCCGAGAAAGAGCACTATAGATGCAATGTTTGCTCTGAGAATACTGTTGGAAAAGTACAGAGAAGGACAGAAAGAGTTACATTGTGTGTTTGTGGACTTAGAAAAAGCTTATGATAGGGTGCCAAGAGAAGAGTTGTGGCATTGTATGAGGAAGTCTGGAGTGGCAGAGAAGTATGTTAGGGTAGTGCAGGACATGTACAAGAATAGTGTGACAGCGGTGAGATGCGCAGTCGGAATGACAGACTCATTCAAGGTGGAGGTGGGATTACACCAAGGATCAGCTCTGAGTCCTTTCTTGTTTGCAGTGGTGATGGACAGGTTGACAGATGAGATCAGACAGGAGTCCCCATGGACTATGATGTTTGCAGATGACATTGTGATCTGTAGTGAGAGTAGAGAGCAAGTTGAGTCTAGTCTGGAGAAGTGGAGATATGCTTTGGAGAGAAGGGGAATGAAAGTCAGTAGAAGCAAGACTGAGTACATGTGTGTGAATGAGAGGGAGCCCAGTGGAATAGTGCAGTTACAAGGAGTAGAAGTGGTGAAAGTAGATGAGTTTAAATATTTGGGGTCAACTGTTCAAAGTAATGGAGAGTGTGGTAAAGAGGTGAAGAAGAGAGTGCAGGCAGGGTGGAGTGGGTGGAGAAAGGTGGCAGGAGTGATTTGTGACTGAAGAATATCAGCAAGAGTGAAGGGGAAAGTTTACAAAACAGTAGTGAGACCAGCTATGTTGTATGGTTTAGAGACAGTGGCACTAACAAAAAGACAGGAGGCAGAGCTGGAGGTGGCAGAGCTGAAGATGTTGAGATTCTCTTTGGGAGTGACAAGAATGGACAAGATTAGGAATGAACATATCAGAGGGACAGCTCAGGTGGGACGGTTTGGAGACAAAGTCAGAGAGGCGAGATTGAGATGGTTTGGACATGTGCAGAGGAGGGACCCAGGGTATATAGGGAGAAGGATGCTGAGGATGGAGCCACCAGGCAGGAGGAGAAGAGGGAGACCAAAGAGGAGGTTCATGGATGTGCTGAGAGAGGACATGCAGGTGGTTGGTGTGACAGAGGAAGATACAGAGGACAGGGTGAGATGGAAACGATTGATCTGCTGTGGCGACCCCTAACGGGAACAGCCGAAAGACAAAGAAGAAGAAGAAGTAGAGAAAATGAATCTACTCATGAATTTTCTGAGAAAACTATTTTTTTTTCTAGGAAGTATTGCATCTTTTCCATATAACACAGCAGTGTAAAAAGTCTCGCCGTGAGTCCAAATGACTCAAAACAAGATGTTTCCCAGACTCTGACTTAAGTTTTTAAGATACATTGTCTGAAAATAAATCCTTATATCTGACTGAAAATTTACTTGATAAGTGTTTGTCTTATATTAAGTGGAATTAGACATTTTGACTAGAAAATAGGCAAATATACTTTGTAAAAGATTTTGAGGTGTTTTTGTTTTGTTTTTTGCAGTGCAGTGTAATAAAACTGATTCTGTACATTTATATTTCATTGTTACGCGTCTGCTTTTGCAAAGAGTTTAGGATAGAAAACAGGTAGAGCAAGAACTGGCATGTTTGTCATCTTTGTTTTCCTGATTTGTTTCCAGATGTCTGAACAGACAGAATGTGTGACTCTGTTTTGCAGGCCCATCTCCTTTTTTGCTTTATTTTCACACGTTTTTCTTTGTACATGGACTCCATTGAGTGCTGTCTTTTGAGTGCTGTCTTCTGCATATTGTCTCAGATAAAAGAGTGGAGCGTAACACTACCATAAGACTACTCCTAGAAGTCAAAGAGCTCCTGAAGGCGTTTGGGAAACGGTCAGTCCAGGTTTCCAGTGCAGTCTCTGTTTTGGACAACATTTTCCACAAGCTGCAACCTCAGGTCAGCTAGGACAATATTTCAAATTGAGGTCTAATTATTTCACTTAACACACAGATGTGTCTCATATTTAAGTTTAACATGTCTGCTCTTTTTGATGGAGATACAGAAATAAGAATGTTTGAATTACATTTGTGTGTTGAGAATATTGAAGCTGCAGGATTTTTTGTTTGTTTGCTTGTTTTTTCTGCTGCCATGTCTTCTGGGTTTTTCTGTCTCCACCTCACCCGACTGGTATGAAATTCACATAATTACCTCCGACCAACAAATTTGGTGCAGACTGGCACTCACTATCACTTGACAAAGTTTGATCCGGATCTGATCCGATTGTGGAATTTGTGCACATTTCAATTTAATATTGAAAAGCCCATTTGGTGTACATTTTGCATTAAAACCAATCAAAAGTGCCTCAATCACTCTCATTTGTGACAATGAGGTACAAACTGTCACTCATTGAATAGACTAAGTTTGATCTGCATCTGATCCGTATTGCGGATTTAGTGGATATTTGATTTTACATTGAAAAGCCCTTTTGATCTATATTTTGTATTATATTTTATCTTATGAAAAGCCACTTCTAACAGGACTTTGACTCTGAAACTTTTTTCCAAGGTAAAAATTTGTGTTTGCGTAGGTGCACGGTACTCTAGTTTTTTGTATTGATCCTGATTTGATTGTATCCTGATGCAACTCCAGATCTCCAAGAAGAAAGAACCTCATATGCATGTTTAGGATAGTGGGAGGAAAACGGCACACTTGGGAAAACTCAGACAGAAATTAAATGAGCTTTGAACCTATGACTTTCTTTTTGTGAAACAAGAATGGCGGCCACAAAGCTTGAGGCTTCTTTCATGATCAAAAGTACAGACACCCCGATATTCCATTTTCATAATTCAGAATATTGTCAGAAATAAATGGAAAAGAACAAATTTTAAAATAAAAAAAAATCGTTTTTGAACGATAGCAACAACAACAACAAAACGGTTTCAGAAATTAATGAATTAAATTTTAAAAAATTGTCTGGACATAGTTGTACGCACGCATCTGATGAATTGAAATTCGATCCTCAGACAAAATATAAAGCAAATAAAACTCAACTGGGTTTGATTGAAGCTACAGTTTGGAGGATTTAGGGTATTTATTAGCAGAAATAGAATATAGCAGTGATTGTTAATAATGAACATTTCTTCATTAGTGTGCAGTTAATCAGCAAACATTCAGTGTGTTTTCATGGGCTTGGATTAGGCCCTTCATTTCTACATGGGGGAGCGGGCTCCCTCATGGAGGCCACCATGCTACACCACTATGTTTATGCACTTGCCCAAAAAGGGATGCACTTACTCCACCTTTCACATTTTGCAAGGCGGCTGGGACACTGAACAAACAAGAAGAGGAGCGGCACAGGCGACAACTGTCCCCTCCCCTTATTCATGTGAAGGGCCTTGAGGCATCACTGTAGTGATTTGGTGCTATACAAATAAAATAAATTGAATTAAATTGAAGAGGAGTTACTCCACTGTACACTGTCATGTGGTTGCTCGTGCAGGAAAGCAAGTTTGACAGCCCTCATTTTTGTGAAATGGAGGAGCAAACATATTTCTTATCACAAGAGAAGGGCAGGGAGCATGAATCCCCATCACCAAAGAAGTGAAAACTCAAGGGGAAACAAAACGGGAACCAGCAAAGGCATAATGCAATCTGCAGCCTCACCACTAGATGACACTACATTCTACACGATTGATGCTTTCACTGCATAAAATGGGACTAAAGTAGAGGCAAAGTTTATGCAAATTTTTGTTGTTTTTGCGTGAGTGGACATTTATTTGCTTATAAAATTGTTCAGTTGCATTTATTTCTGATGATATTCTGACATTTGCACTTGAAAATCAAGGGCGGCAGATATTTGTCAGATAGCTGATAAGGATCCTGTTTGTATGCAATTTTATTTAAAATTTTCTTTAGTGTGAATAATAGCTACATCTCTTTGTGTTTAGCGAGAATTTGACTCTCTGGCCTGTGATGTTGTCATGAATGATGATGAAGACAAAGATCCCATATCCTGTCTGGTCTCTAACCAAGAAGTATGGACTTTGTTTGAGAACATCTGGACCAGGACGTGTCAAATGAGGTGGGTGTAACATGGCTCAGGGACAGGACCTCCCTGTTCTGTTTTGTCTGTTAACTTCCATCCAGATGTTGTAGTGTCCTTGTCTAAAATGAGATACAAGTCTCACAACCATACAGTAAGAGAGGAAGTACCAAAGAAAGACCGGAAAGACTTGGACCTTCATTGTGACACCGACGTCACCAAACACTTCTGTCCAGTGACCTGATGACTCAACAAGCTCTTCCCAGGCACTTCTTGATCTCAGAGGCCAATGATCCAGAGACTTAAATGTCACTGCCAGCATAAAACCCTAAACCTAGGCCTTGATCCTGGAAAATTGCTCACTCAGCTTCTCAAGTGCTGCAGTCAGGGCAACCATTGATTCTGCAAAGACAGCATCTTCTGTGAAGTTAAGGTCACTAATCCCTTCCTCAACAACAGTCACTGATTTTCACAGTGCTAACCCAGCACCCAGCCCATGCAAGCACTGAAAAGTGTAAGACCTGGAACACATCCCTGATAAATGCCAGTTTTCACTGGGAAAAATTGAGAGTTTGGCCCCCGCTCTATATATCACTCTTAATCAAATTAAGACATTCCATTCTTCCTCAGAGATGTTATTGAATGCATTGAGATGAGATGGGATATACTTTATTGATCTCACAGTGGAGAAATTCTGTTTACACTCCACTTACCTCAGACAGCAGTTAGTCCACAGTTATTACTTGTTTACCGTAATAATGGCACACATCAGAATTAAAGACAGCACATGTTGTTGATATGACATAAGCACCTTAAGTAGATTATGATGTCCTTCTGGAATTTTCACAGCGTTTTGTGACACGTACAGCATAGGGGACATAATGTGGCTGTGAGTCAGTAAACAGACAATGTTGTGTAGCATGCAAACAGGAATATTATTTGAATATTCTATAAAGAAGAATGCCAAGGTTTTTCTTTCTTTTTTTCCCCTTTTTCCTATCCCCACTGACTGCTTTTTCCCATGTAATGTTTCAGTTTGGAAGTGTTCAAAGCTCTGGGTTTTGACCCAAGCGCCATGCAGAGCGCTCTGCCAGCGGGTCGTACTCCACCACCACAGGATGCTTTGGCCTGTTTGCACAAACTGCACTCCGTGGTCTCACAGCTGCTCCAAGCCTTCAGCAGGTATCTCAGTCCACTTGTATAGCACCAGAAAAGTTGTTTCAGTTGATGTTAAAGCTGCCACTGAATATGTTTCAGACTTTATTTACATCAATTACAAAGAAATACAAACAATATGGCACTCTATAGGAAATCTGCATGGAGTAGACAGTTCTCAAAAACTGAGTGGCTGTGCAAGAAGTAGAAGAGTGAGGAAAGCTACCAAGACACCTAGACAACCCAGAAGAAGTTATAGGCTTACGTGGCTGTGATTGGAGAAATTATGCACAGTGCAAGCTTTGCATTTTGTATCACCAGTTATCCATCTTCATGATGAAGTGGTATAGAGGAGGATTTTCTTAAAAAGAAGACCTGAAGGTTTAGCTACAAATTGCCAGAAGGTACATCTGTGATGCAAGCCTGGATTTGATCAGTTTTGGTGAAAGAAAATCCTTCTCTGCTCTACTCCACTATGAAGCTAAGAGTAGTGATGCAAAATAAGTAAGTATTCACAGCCTTTGCCATGATGCTCAAAATTGGGCTCAGGTGCATCCTGTTTCCACTGACCATCCTTTAGATGTTTCTACAGCTTAATTTGAGGCCACCTGGGGTAAACACAGTTGACTGGACATGATTTGGAAAGACACACACCTGTCTACATATAAAGTCCCACAGTTGACAATGCATGTCAGAACACAAACCAAGCATGAAGTCAAAGGAATTGCAGGTAGACCTCTAAGACAGGATTGTCTTGTGGCACAAATCTGGGGAAGGGTACACAAATATTTTTGCTGTTTTGAAGGTCCCAATGAGCACAGTGGGCTCCATCATTCGTAAATGGAAGACGTTCGGATCCACCAGGTTACTTTCTAGAGCTCACTCGCAGTCTAAACTGAGCAATCGGGGGAGAAGGGGCATAGTCAGGGTGGTGACCATAAACCTGATGGTCACTCTGTCAGAGCTCCAGCATTCCTCTGTGGAGAGAGGAGAACAGTCCAGAAGGGCAACCATCTCTGTAGCAATCAAACAATCAGGACTGTATGGTAAAGTGGCCAGATGGAGGCCAGTCCTTAGTAAAAAGCACATGGCAGCCCACCTGGTGTTTCCCAAAAGGCACCTGAAGGACTGTCAGACCATAAGAAACAAAAATCTCTGGTCTGATAAGACAAAGATTGAACTCTTTGGTGTGAATGCCATGTGTCATGTTTGGAGGAAATCCCTACAGTGAAGCATGGTGGTGGCAGCATCATGCTGTGGGGATGTTTTTCAGCGACAGGAACTGGGAGACTAGTCAGAATTGAGGGAAAAATGAATGCAGCAATGTACAGAGACATCCTGGATGAAAACCTGCTCCAGATCGCTCTTGACCTCAGACTGGGGTGACGGTTCATCTTTCAGTAGGACAATGACCCTAAACACACAGTCAAGAAATCAAAGGAGTGGCTTCAGGAAAACTCTGTCCTTGAGTGGCCCACCCAGAGCCCAGACCGGAATCTGATTGAACATTTCTGGAAAGATCTGAAAAGCTTGAGAGGTGCTGCAAAAGAGGAATGGACAAAACTGCCTAAAGATAGGTGCACCAAGATTGTGGCATCATATTCAAGAAGACTAGAGACTGTAATTGCTGCCAAAGGTGCATCAACAAAGTATTGAACAAAGGGTGTGAATGCGTATGTACATGTGATTTCTTAGTTTTTTATTTTTAATAAATTTGCAAAAATTAAAAAAAATGTCATGTTGTGTGCAGAATTTTGAGGGGATAAAATGAATTTCCTCCATTTTGGAATAAGGCTGTAACATAACAAAAAGTGGAAAAAATGAAGCACCTTGAATACTTTCTGGATGCACTGTATCCTTGGCAAACACCTGTGTTGTACATTTGTCTCACATATGAAAGGTCTTTTTAGACTGTCCTTTCCCTGTCTTTGTTCTGAATATGTGTGTCACACTCAGGCTGTCTGTGCAATGCAATCTTGGTTTGGCTGTAATCTGTTTGACCTTTAAGCCTTGCATTGCTACATTTCCCGTGACGCAGCACGGCTGCACTTTCACACGGTTTAACATGACACTTTTGAAAGAATGTCACAGTTATCCCAATGTTGTCTTCACCGCTGCAAAAGCTTGTACCTGCACAATTCCACACAGGAAGGAGAGATTTGTATACTTGTCAGTCATTCACTTTTGGCAACAACCTGTTGTGGTATTTGAGCTTATTGAAGAATTGTTCTGTAACAAGTCGCTGACGTTGTGAGATGATATTTCAATGGAGATCTTAGTCAGGTAATAGCTATTAATTGTTTCTTTAGCTGAAATCTTTGGGCTGGTTTTTGGTCCTTCTTGAGCTTTCTTCCTCTTTGAAACTGGCACAGCTATCCAGAATTCTACCCCAGAATTCAAAGCTTTTTCAGTTGAGATATTCAACAAAACGGTAGAAGATTACAGTATTTAAGAGCCATTTTTGTGTTTTTCATGCAAACAGCCAAAATTTCCCTATAACTTTTCAGCTTTTTTGCGAGTTCATAATATGTATATGTTGTAGACATGAACAAGCGAAGCCCTTCAGCATCTCACCATGTCATTTAAGTCCTTCAGACTTTTTTCAGTAAAGTGGTTCTTGGGTGCATGAGCATAGCTAAAACCTTTCAGCTTCTGGGGGGCCTCCGCCCTCCCAGACCCCCCACCTTTTTAAACACTTTTCTTTTTTTGCCTTTCAACGTCTGTGGGGGCTGCATCTCCCAGGCCCCATGGCGTTTTTAAGCATTTTTCTTTTTTGCCTTTCAGCTTCTGGGGGGGCTCCACCCCACAGACACCCCCTAATTACAGCCCTCTTAACCCCAGCTATTTAAGCACTTTTTTAAATGTAGATGTAAATTAATATTCAAAGTTTTCAGCTAGTTGACAGTAGGGCTGTACAGTATGGCCAAATTATCATATCCCAGTATTGTCATATCAATAAGATATACGATGTGACTATAAGTTCACACAAAGTGCAGCAACAGTGAAAATTAAACATTCTTAAACAAAACAGTAATAATACCACACTCATTTTGCAATCATCATAAGGTTAGGATACTGTGCCCTCCAAATGTATTGGAACACTTGGTATTTAGCACATTTTAATTTGTTTATGTCATTTAACATACAAGAAATACAAAAATATAAAGAATAAAATTTCTAAAATTATCTTCCTCAAACTCAAACTTAAAGTAAATCTCTAAAACTTGATAATACCTGTAAATAATAATCAGTTTTATTGCCAGTTTTCTTCAGACAAGTCAGGGGATGGAAACATGAACATTTCCAAGTCACTGAATATGTCTTTTACTTTATTTACATCAATTATGAAGAAATACAAGTTTCTTTCAACAAAACATCAAATCTAGGCTTTCATCTCAGATGTCCTTTCAGGCAAATTGTCGCTGAACATTCAGGTCTTCTTTTTAAGAAAATCCTCCTCTACACCACTTAATCAGGAAGCTGAATTTTATATTTTTAATTTATTTATATAAAGTTGTAGACATTTGCTTTCAGTTTGAGTTTAAGAAAGATAACTTTAGATTTATTTTTTATTTGTATTTGAAATGGCTTAAACAAATTAAAATGTGTGAAGTACTAAGTATTCCAATACTTTTGAGTACAGCTGAGAAACACTCCGTGGCATGAGTATTTTTAAGTGAAATGCATCGTCCTGGTGTCACTCAGAGAGCAAAATTAAGAGGTTATTTAAGTCCTTCAGACAGAAAAATTAATTATCAACAGCTGCCTACTCCTTTAAAAATCAATGAAGACACACACATATATAAGGCAACCCAAATTAAAGGAAAAATGCCGCTTTTAATAACCAATATAACTTTGGTGTCATTATTAGTCCATGGTTCAAACGACATGTTCAATTCAAATCTGACGCAAACATTTTTCTTCTTCCACTAAGGTGGATTTGAACTTTTTGTGGTACACAGCACCAACTACTGGACAGGAGGAACCTAGCAGTCAGTATGAGTCACTGATTTCAAAATGCAGTTCTTTTCGACCAGACATGCTGTGACATGTCAATCATCTGTGTCCGGTCAGATTTCATGGGAGTCCAGTGCAACCCTAGCCTCCACTCTAGCTTCACCCATGCCAGGAAGTATTCAACAGTTGACATTTCCTGTTTCACTCTGGATTCAAAATTTTCAGGTACAAAAATTCTATATGGACAATTTAAAATAGAAATGTCACATGCAAATAAAACATATGGACCAGGAGATATAGTTACAATAAGTAATGAAACTAATTATAGATGGCAGAAAATGAATAAGTTCTATGATTAGCCATAGAAGATTCAACAGACATGGACTTTCTAATATCTACATTGTGCTCTAATATCTGTATGCAATGTTTTTAATATCAATATCATGCTCTAAGGAGGCACATGATACACTTGACTCTGAAGCTGTTCGACTTCTTCTTAGCTCTGGGGTGGAGGGGACACACAAAGCAAGCCCACATCTATTCAGTTCAGTTTATTTATACAGCACCAAATCACACCATACGTCCACCTAAAGTGCTACACATAAGGTAGGTTGAGACCTTACCACCCCCCCTGCTGTTGCACATTGGCAACAGCGGTAAGGAAAATGCAATCAGGTGTTTTTGGATTGTAGAAAGAAACCTCAAACAGACCAGACTCAGAGGGGTGGCCATCTGCTTGGGACATGAAAAAAAAAAGAAAAGAAAGAAAACTACAGCACAACAAAGAATTGTCAAACATGCAGACACAGAAATAAACAACCATATACATAGTACTGTAAATCCAGTTAGCATAATGACCAGTGGTTCAAAAGACGAGAGGTAAAGAGCAGAGTTCTAGTAAATTGGACTACAATTGTAGAGCCGGAGTTTTCTCCCAGTCACACATTTTGACCTCACTATGGTCTGTTAACTCATACCCACACTCTTGATCTCAAACGGTTTCCATGTGGACCCTACACATCCCAGTCTGGGATGAATAGATGCTCAGACATGCCAATGACCAGCACTGACTTCCAACAGGCAGACGTGCTCCCTGCTGCTCCTGCAAAACAGTATAGTGAACCTCTGGACCTGGTGGTGCCTTGTCACCTTCGCTCTCCATCTTCATCCATTTATCATAGACGTTGCAGCTACTGCTCCACCAGGCAGGCTCTCAGAGACCGAACAAAGCAGAAATCAATCAAGCAGAATGTTCTCCATCAGTAGAAACCTGTACTTCACATTTCCCAAGAATTTAGTAGTGCTTTCTCATGCTGTGCCCCTGTCACAGGGTACGAGAAGGCACATAAGGCCAGCGAGATAGGTGGGTGTACAATCATTTAGAGCAGGGGTGGCCAAGTTCGGTCCTCGAGAGCTACCTTCCTGACACTTTTAGTTGTCTCCCTGCTCCAACACACCTGAATCCAATGAAAGACTCGTTCCTTTCATTGGATTCAGGTGTGTTGGAGCAGGGAGACAACTAAAAGTTGTAGCTCTCGAGGACCGAACTTGGCCACCCCTGATTTAGAGCCTTAAAGATCAGCAACAAAGGCTTGAAATCTTACAGTCAGCTCTTACAGTCACAGGGAGTCAATGAAGGGATTAAATGTAAATAAAGGTAACAATTAGATGCGGGGCTACTCAGGTTTTAGGATTTAAAGAGTAATCTGCCCTTGACAGGCTCTGGCAAACCTTATCTTCTTACAGAAGCAGGTATTTAAGAACATCCTTATTTGAAGGCTTGCGTATGCTTCTGCTTGTGTGTGTGTGTGTGTGTGTGTGTGGGGGGGGCTTTGATCTGTTCTGTGTGAGTCTGGTGTGGTTGTAAAACTCAGACGAGAGGTTGTAAATGCTTTATCTCAGGTTTTGTGAGTATTTTAAGGATGCATGTACTTCTTCTTTGCCGAGCTTATAAAGTGCCATAAAAGTAAATTAGACTGCATTTGTTTATTGCCACTGCAGAATCCAGCTAGTTGTTTGCTGAAAGACAACAGAGATGATAGTTACCAAATGTGCACATTATGGTAGACTAGATAGAACTTTATTGACCCCTTGGGAAGACTCCCCTCAAGGAAATTGAGAGAGTGTCAGTTTTGTCAGAATTTCTCTGTATTTAAAATGAGTTTGCATACTGCAGGCAGGTGCATCTGTACGCTTCTGAATGTACCTGTATACCTTCACATCGAGCTGCGTGTCGTCACTAGAGAGCTGCGTGTTGTCAGAGCGAGCTGCAAAAAGTTTGTACCTGAGTTTTCATAGGTGGTGTTTGTAGTTGCCATCTGCCACGCCGGTGTTTGCCAACCCGGACAGTGGGAATACCACCTCAACCGGCAACTTAGTCCCGCGACTGGACGGCAACAACGTCCGAGGCCCGCCCAACGTGGTGAATTCACAGAGGCCGCGCGCTGCGTCATTAAAGCTGCGCGTCACGAGTGCCGCTTCCCCGAGGCCTCGTGCAGCCACCGCGGATCCATCAGCGCGGAAACACCGAGGCCGCGCGGCACCAGCGCAGTGCAGATCCAGCCCGGTGATAAACAACGCAGGCTGTTAACGTCGGCGATCGTCAAGCTGCTCATAAGCCGACCATGGGGCCTAAGAAGGTTCTGACAGCGGAGGAAGGTGGCGATATTAAAAAATCTCTGGACTTTCTATCAGAAAGTCTATCTCTGGACTTTCTATTTCTGTTGTGAAGCAGCAACAGAAATCAATCATGGATCTGGTGGAGGAGGTGAAGGCATTACGGCTCCAGAACGCTGAGAAAGACCGGCGTCTGGTGCAGCTGGAAAATAGAGTGGCTGAATTGGAGCAGTACACCAGAATTAACGACGTCATCATCACAGGTCTTCACATCAAACCACGGTCCTACGCACGGGCGGTAACAGATGAGAGCGGAGGGGAGCCCAGTGAACAGGAGGTCAGCTCCGTGGAAAAACAGGTTGCTGATTTCCTCCTATCTAAAGGTATAGAAATGGATTTAGGTATAGAAATGGATGAATAACATTGAAGCGTGCCACCCTCTGCCCCGGAGAAATGACGGTGATAAACGAACCGTCATCATGAGATTTATCAACAGAAAACACAAAACAGCACTGTTAAAACAAGGAAGAAAACTGAAAGGGACAAACGTATTCATCAATGAACATCTCACCAAACGGAATGCCGACATCGCCAGGAAAGCACGCTTCTTAAAGAAACAGGGAAAAATCCAGCACACATGGACTTCAAACTGTAAAATATTCATCAAACTGAACGGATCACCAGAACAAGCAAAGGTTATGGCAATAAGGAACATCGAGGAGCTGGACAAATATGAACAATAGGTATGAGGACTCAAACACATCACAGCACCATGATGCAGACTGGAGCAACCCACTCATCCACATCATCTACACCCGGAGACAAGAGAGACATAATGACTAAGGATAATGATCCGTTTATTTCTGCCCAGGAGCTCTGTCTAGATACATTTAATTATAATAACTCTGCTAACCACCCCTTCGAATCTGAAAATGATCCTGATACCTTTTTCAGTGAGAATATTGTGAGACAGTGCAAATATTTTACAGAAGAACAATTCAAAAATTATAAAATCAATGATGAAGATTTTTCAATTATACATTTCAACAGCAGAAGTCTTTCTCGTAATCTGTCCACTATTAATGATTGTTTGAAAACATCCAAAAAACGTTTTTCAGTTATTGCAATTTCAGAAACATGGTTAAATGAGGATAATAAAGATCTCGTATATCTTGATGGTTATGAATTGTTCCTGGTTAATAGGCAGACGAGAAGGGGCGGAGGCGTTGCATTGTTTGTAAGGTCAGATTATAACTGTAAACTCATTAACAACATGTCATTTACAGTGGACAACATCATGGAATGTGTTACCATAGAAATTACATCTATAAACTCCAAAAACATAGTTGTTAGTTGTATTTACAGAGCTCCTGGGACAAATATTGACACCTTTGAAGACATTATCTTAGGAATGTACAACAAAATCAACAGAAATAAGCATTTATTTGTCTGTGGAGATTTCAATATAGATTTTTTTAAACCCTCACAATCATCCACAAATCACTTCATTTATAAACACCTTGTATTGTTTAGGACTGTTTCCAACCATCATTCATCCTAGCAGAATAACTATGGACTCAACAACTCTCATTGACAATATTTTAACTAACGTTATATCCGGTAATCTTAGTGGGGGACTACTGGTCAGTGATATCAGTGATCACTTGCCAGTTTTCTCAGTCTTTGCATTGGAGGGTTGTTGTAAGTATCGAAGCAATACCAAATTCATGAGTAGAAAAGTAACACCTGAAACAATTGATAATTTAAGGGAGGATTTATCAAGTCAGAATTGGTCAGATGTTTTTGTTGATGATGTTGACAGGTCATATGATGCTTTCATCTCCATTTTTTTCCAGTTTGTATAATAAACACTGTCCATTTGTTGACAAAATATATAGAAATCAATATAGCAACAAACCATGGATAACTAAGGGACTTCAGAGGGCATGTAAAAAGAAAAACGTACTATATAAACAATTCATAAAACTATGAACTAAGGAAGCTGAAAGTAAGTATAAAACATATAAGAATAAGTTAATCAATATCATGAGACTCAGTAAAAAAATATATTATGAGTTACTTGTCAAAAATAGAAATAACATCAAAAACACATGGAACATATTAAATGAAATAGTAAAAAAGAATAGAGTAACTAGAGATTATCCTTCATTTTTTCAGAGTAACAACTACATCACGATTGATAACGACGAGTCTATTGCTGAACACTTTAATGAATACTTCGTTAATGTGGGTAAAAATCTTGCCAGTAAAATTGACTCATCAACTAATAACTTCTGGGTAAATAATTCAACGTTTAACAAATCTGTTTCAATGTTCATTGGTGGTACTCATGAAAGGGAAATACTTGATCTGGTTCATGGTTCAAAAAGTAAGAAATCGACTGATTTTAATAATTTGGATATGGCTTTATTAAAAAAAAGTTATTGATTGTATAGTAAAACCGTTCAATTATATTTGCAATATGTCACTAAGTACTGGTAAATTTCCTTCTCAAATGAAAATAGCCAAAGTAATTCCTCTGTTTAAAACTGGTGACAAACACACATTTTCTAATTATAGACCTATATCACTCCTGCCACAATTTTCCAAAATTTTGGAAAAAATATTTGCTAAAAGATTAAATGATTATTTACTGAAGCATAACATCATTTGTGAAGAACAATATGGATTTAGAAGGTCTCGAACTACATCACATGCTTTGATGGACTTTGTGGAAAGTATTGCAACTGCAATTGACAATAAACAATATACAATAGGTGTTTTTTTTTTATTTATTGAAAGCGTTTGACACAATTAACCATGGAATACTATTAATTAAACTGCAGAAATATGGAATCAGAGGTCTGGCATATGAATGGATAGCTAGTTATTTACAAGGCAGATTTCAGTATGTTCAGTTCAATACTACAAATTCTGAACTCAGGGATGTCACATGTGGGGTGCCGCAGGGCTCAGTGCTGGGTCCTTTGTTGTTTATAATCTATATAAATGATATAAGTTGGGTGTCGAGTTCACTGAGATGTGTCCTTTTTGCGGATGATACAACTGTGTTCTGTAGCGGTGAAAATCTTGAACAGCTTCTGGACATAGTGGAGAAAGAACTGGAAAAATTTAAGGTTTGGTTTGACGCTAATAAGTTGTCACTCAACCTTGGGAAAACTAAATGTATTATATTTGGAAATAAACAGGCACCCAAATGTAAAAATTTAACTATAAACAATAAGGAAATTGAGTTAGTAACAGAGAATAAATTTTTAGGTGTTATAATTGATAATAAACTTAGCTGGAAACCACATATAAATTATGTGAAATCAAAATTGTCAAAAACTATAGCCATTCTGTATAAAGCCAAAGACCTACTGCCGCAAGAAGGGTTACTTACTTTATATCATTCTCTGATGGTACCATATATGACATATTGTGTTGAGTCATGGGGAAACACTTACAAATCAAATACCAATCCAATATTCCTTTTGCAAAAACGAGCCATACGAATCATCTGCAATAAACAATATCGTGAACCAACTCATTCTTTATTTGTGTCTTTAAATTTATTAAAATTCATAGATTTGGTCGATTACATTACAATTCAAACTTTATTTTGAGCGAAAGACCAAGCCTTACCGAGACATGACCAGAGTCTGTTCCGATTGAGGGAATCCAGATATAGTTTAAGAGGTTGTGCAGTTTTTATGAAACCATCAGTAAGAACAAATGTAAAGGGTTTTTGTGTGTCTGTGGTTGGGGTGAGGAAATGGACCAAATGTTCAACAGAGGTTAGAATGAGTAGTACCTTAGTAAGATTTAAGAAACTACTCAAAAAGAACATCATGTCTAAGTATCATAAAGAAGCAAATATAATTTGATTTATATGGAACGTTCAATTTATAATTGGGACTCATTGTATATTTGAATGTGTGGGTATGTATATGCGTATGTAGATATATAGATATGGGTAGGTGTATATGTATATAAGTGACTGTGTATATGTATGTATGTATATATTTATGTTTGTAAAGTATATAAGTATGTATATAGGTATATATGGCACAGCCCAAGCAGAGGGTCACCCCCAAGAGCCTGGTCTGCTTGAGGTTTCTTCCTTATAGGGAGTTTTTCCTCACCACAGTTGCCTAGTGCTCGCTCTGGGGATTGGTAAGGTTAGTCCTTACTGGCGTAAAGTGCCTTGATTCGACTTTCTTGTGATCTGGTACTATATAAATATAATTATAAGTGAATAGTATATTGATGTGTATGTCTGTGTGTCGACATGTAGTAATGAATTTGTATTTATGTAAATATGACTGATAAGAATTGTTGGACTTGTACGAGCAGGGGTGGGCGCTAATAAGCTTTGCTTCAGCCCACACCTTTTCGGACTCACTAGTTTTGTCTGTGGAATTGTTCATTTTTTTCTATTTGAATATTTTGTGTGCCGAATAAAACTTTGTCACTTGTCACATATGTGTTGTGATTCCTCAAGTATAGTTGCCAAGGAGACAGCCGGCCTTATTTTCACGTTTGAGCACAGCGACGATGAGCCAGTCCAAGCAGAAAATCTCTCACTTTTGTTTCTTCTGTGGATGACAGCGATGCATAATTCAGGACTTTTCTGCTTGAGTCACCATCTATTCTTTCGCTGTTCTTCACTGCTCCATCACTTGCTTTTTTTGTCCATGATTTTTCTTCGGATTCTGTCAGTGTAAGCCTTTATGTAGAATGCATGTAACCCCTAAAAAGCAATTCAGTTCAAATTAATTCAATTTATTTAACTTATATAGCGCAACAAAGATGACTCAAGGTGCTTCACTAATCTTACGAACCCCTAGAGCAAGCATCAGAAAAGTGTTTTTGAAGTCTTAGTTCAATCAATCAATCAAGTTTTATTTCTATAGCACTTTACAACAGTTTTTACTGAACCAAAGTGCTTTCCAATAGCACCAGCTAGAGATAAAATAAAAATAACAGTATGAAAAACACAAAACACAATAAGAGCATCCAAAATAGAATAAAAATAGACAAAAAAGTGTCAAAGCAATTATGTGCAAAAAGCTGCCCTGAACAAGTATGTTTTTAACTTAGCTTTAAACAGAGGCAAGCTATTAATGGACCTCAGTTCAGGAGGTAATGCATTCCACAACTTAGGATCTGCTAGTTGTCCTCTCTGTCATATTTGAACATTCTTCCATTTATTCTCACACATTTTTAAGGTTTAGTTTGACCCTGGGTATAGTGGAACTGCTGAATATGTACAGTCACCTCATCCACGATTAAAATGTCAAACTCGTCAAGCTTTACCAACAGATCTCTAAATTTAGTTTCTTTGTTCTGTCCAGTGTGTTGTCTTCAACTTCTGGTTTAGAAGAAGTCCAGGCATTGTTCAACATCATCCAATCTACCAAGGTAATGAATAAATCTTCCGTGACATCAATATTTAGGCACCCATAGGTTTTTGGAAGAGTGGGTTTGAAGTTCAGGCGTCGCCAAGCCAGCTCAGGCTAAAAAGTCTTCACCTGTTTTTGGGCAGTTGAATACTACATATTATTTTGGACTGGGCAGTGGCTTGCAAGCTATTGAAAACTATGACTGGGAAATAGCCTCAGTAACACCTGGTACTATCAGTGTATCTAACATCATCCAGTTATCAATACCTGCTAAACAGTGCTTACATACAAATTAAATACTAAAAATCCACTCACCAAAAGTACTGGAGCAGAAACGTTTTAGATGGTCTGTTAGTACAGTTAGCCACTTTTCAAGTTATATTATCTCATATTTGTATGAAGATGCTCAGAAAGGAGTGATCTCCCTCTAAGTGGCTTGATGGTGGCTGTCACTCAAATGTACCACACCCCTAAATTTGTGTAGTTTCATGTCTTAACACATCCTGAATTTATGAGTTACATAAAAATGTACACGCACAGTTGTCCTGCATGGAAATTAATTATACCTTTGTAAAGCCACTTTTTATATCAGGCTGTCAGACTGTAAACATGTTTATTTCAGCTTTAAAATAGGACATTTTAACATGGAACTCTATGGAGATTGACTCATGTTTGGGCCCAGTCTCAAATGGCCATTTGAGGAACTGTAGGTTTTGGAACTTCCACTTTGGCTTCATATTTCTGCTTCCTCCAGATATGAGTTGCTGTTAAATCATATTCATTCTGTTTCAGATTGTTCCTTTGGATTTCAGATTGACAGCCAAACACCTACTAGATTGTTTCTCACACGAAGAATACAGGTAAAGTGCTAATCTGCAAACACACACGTGCGCAGAGAACTGTGTGCACAGTTGTCTGTGTGCATTTCACTGGCAGAGTGGAGCATAATTATTCACCAGTTTTCTAAAACTTCTTTGGATAGAAAAATAATTCAACATCTGAAGTTGCTGGTGCGTAAACATGCTCAGTTATGTGGCAGAGTTCTTGTATAACAAGCCACATAACTACAAATGGCTGATTTAATTTCGTTTTGCACTTACGAACATTAACGTGCAGAATCCTCATTTGCATATTGCTGTGTATGTCACATTACTACCAGCCATCAATTGCACAGTTACTTAGGAAATCACTCAAAACTGTCTCCACCCTGCTGCGCAAAAGTCTGGGTTGCCCACACAATTTAGTACTTGTTATCTGGGATTTTCGGTAATTCAACCCTATATGCGCCTGCAGAACAGGAATCTGTGTTTTATTTCCTGTATGACAAAGGTTTGTCACTTTCTTCTGAGTTTGTGCACATAAAATGTCAGGCTTTGTAAAAGCTCCAACACCACCTTCGTTTGTTCATTCTGGGTTAGTTCTGATTTAACAAAGACTTTTATGTCACCAGATAAGCCACTTATGGTCTCGGATTTCTTGCGCTCTTTGTTGCAGCATGTCCAGGCAGGTATACTCTTTTAGCATCCAATGTCACAGTTTTTGTTTTGTCACCACAACTGTATCCTGAGATCCCCTGAAGAGTTCTGACAATGACCGTAGCCATGCCAACAATTCTTAACAATGCTAAGGCTCATTATTAACACGTCTGGTTAAAGAAATGATTTGTCCTTCTTTTGTAGTTTCTTCTGGGTTGCCCAATAATCACCATGCTGTCTGATAACGGCTCACAAATCTCAGTCGAGCTTTTCAGCTGCTGAAATACAATCGCCCTCAGACAAATAAATGTTATCTCTTCAACACGCACAATATCAGCTGTGCACTTTTCACTGACAGGAGAGCAAATCTTTAATCATTTCGTAATGGTCAGTATCACTTCAGAACGTGAAGCTTATTACGTTTTAACATGTTAAGTTCCATTTTAACGATTACAATGTAAGATGATGCAACTTAGTCTATGTATATGTATGTACATGCATTTAGGAATATAACTAATTTGGTGACGTGTGTCATTCACTGGAGCATCCTTCAACTGATTTGATCTGCATTTCTAGAACTGCTGACTGCCATTTTCTGTTAGCATGTCAACAGAAAATCTACTTTGAAATGTCCAAACATTTATAATCCAATAAAAATCTAGTACTTTTTTAAAAACACATTATAGAAACTAATCATTTAATCAGTTACAAACCGAATTTTCCCATTTTAAAAGTAAAATGATCAAAAGCCAGTTCCATTTCTTTGTGGCTGTATTGCGGTTATATGGTAAGACAAAGACAGCTGCTGCTGATGATAGTAAAATATAAATAAGACATAATTTTCCTAAGTGCAAGAGACACCCAAAAAAGTAGTTTATTACTTTTTAGTAATCCTGTATTATTAAAGGTGAGAAGTGGTCGCACGCGCTGTGTGGTTCTATTTTGTTTAAAAATGTTATATATTTATCAGCTACTAACATTTTTCTGATATTTTAGGTAGATTAATGGTCCTTAAGTCTTTTGCATGTTACTGTTTGTCCTCTGATAGCAAAGCTGTGAGATGTTCAAAATGTTCAATGCCCATTTTGAAACAAATGCCCTGTTTAACTGATAGATTTGCTGAAACCGGACATACAGCAGTGATCAAATCATCTCCACCCTCTTACCTCAAGTGGTGGCGGTAAAACAAAATACTAACCCTTCAATGTTACTGTGTTATTTAGTAACTGTAATAGAGAGGGCAACATCCTTTGCAGGGAATCTCATTATTCCTGGCTTGTCCATCACTGCTTTTGTTTCCGCTGAACACTGCTCTAAGATCAGGTTGAGCTGTTGTCATTGTAAATATTTTATATGTCGCATTCACGGCAGCATGATCTGAGGCTTTATTTAGTCATCCCATTATCCTCGCTGGTAAATATGTTACGTGCAGTCACTGCACTGGGATGATGTCATGCATTACATAAAGCGTTTCCAGGACCATGAACCAAAAGAGCATATAACCTTACAGAGGACTTTTTTAGATTTGGCAAATAAAAAAAAAGTGAGAGGGAGGAGCTGTCGAGTTTGGAGAGAGACAGAAAAATAACTGACTGCTGTGAAAGATCCAGTTAGAACATCCTAATTGTGTGTGTGTGTTTTTTTTACAGGATGTGCATTTAGCTTTGATCACTTTATGACCACAGGTCGTTTGGACACCTATTTCATTTATATGCATGATTTTTGCCACCTTTAGCTGCTAATTTAGGGCTGCACTTGGAGCTTTTAATACAAGCAGAAGCTGCATCTTGCTTTATGTGCTGTTGTATGTTTTTCTGAGCATATGTTTGGATGAAACTGGACGCTACACCATCGTCTCCCGCAAGCGGACAGATGACAGAATGTTTGAATGTCACGAGAGAAGCAAAAACAGTTTGTCTTTGTGACAAAATACAGCTTTCTGCCAGAACACATTCAGGTTCCACAAATATTTAACCGCATAATAATTGACACGTTAGATTTATAAGGGGGTGTGTGTGTGTGTGTGTGTAGACGTGCGTGTCTGCACGTGCCACCAGTGTTTGACTCACCTGTTTCTTTGGCTCAGACATTGTTAAACACTGTTGCCTAAGCCACAGTGATTAACACTGTTCTCATTAAATTAATATTGACACAGTGGTTGTCTGTAATGTGGTTAAACACTTGAGGGAAAAAAAAAAAACCTCTGGTGGTATTTAAAAAAATTCAAGTTTATAGACGAGAAAGACTAATAGCCGACTGGCCTGCATGGTCCCACATGCCCGCCCCCCCCCCCCCCCCCCCCCACACACACACACACAAAACCCTATACATTTGGTATCATTAGAAAGTTTAAGATGTCTACATTACAAAAATAACGTAACAGTGAAAAATACTATCTTACCCTACCCTGGCCAAAAGAAAATGTCAGATTATGAAATCTGAAATTTTTCCGCACAACATAAAGAGTTACCAAATCATTATCTTTTAAGCAAATGGGACATATAAGACACCATCTGAAAGCTGGCAGGATATAGAATCGACTGTGTTTTTAATTATGTACAGCTTTATTGTGTCAAAATGTTGACTTAATCAGACATAGGGCCAAATACAAAAGTATTTGTATTTGAAAATACTTAAATACATTTTTCGGAGTATTTGTATTTGTATTTTCTGATTTTGAATTCAAAGTATTTGTATTTCAAATACATCACTGATCCCAAGTATTTCCAAATACTTTTACAAATACTTTTTCAAATACTTTTCAAACGTGTGAATCTCTGTGACGCCATGTTGAGACACACCAGAAAACTATAAGCTTTGCGTTATTGTGATTGAGATACAATAATACAATATGCTGAGATGAGAAGATATGACATTTTATTATTGTTTTGTGATATGGTGGATACAAAAGGATGCAATATTGATGGAAACAGAATATATACTGTGATAGTTTGATTATTGCCTGTGATATTATAATAGTGAATTTGTGATAAAACATTCAATCCTTTACTTATCAATAGTATTTGGTCATGCTATTTTCACAATAAATTGTCACCGGTTTATCAGTTTTTGTGTTGATTTGTTGTTTATAGTTCATAGAAAGTATTTGTATTTGAAATACTCAAAATATAAAGTATTTGTGTTTGAAAAAGTACAAAGTATTTGTATTTGGAATTCGAAAATCTAAAGTATTTGTATTTAAATACAATGCAAAGTATTTGACCCCATGTCTGGACTTAATTGAAATATCATACCCTGTGAAAAAATAAAAATACTTGCACAAAAACAAAGCTAGAAGCTTTAAATGTTTAGCACAATGAAAATCTCTACACCTGTCTGCACAAAATGTATATACCATTCAAAAGTGTGACCTTTCAGCTGTCATTTCGTGCAAAAAATATTCAAATCTGACATATATTGACAAAGATATTGTCCATTTCACAAGTGCCTGACATCATATACGTACAAACCATCAAATCCTTAACTGATGCCAGTATTTTATTTTTCAGAAACAAACCATAAAACTGTTGATGACAAATTAATACAGAGCGGCAAAAATAATGGAGCTTCTCTTTGATCCACAATCTACATTAGTCATCCCACAAACTACGGAGTTCTTCACGTCACAGTTTGACAGCTTCACAAGGCGTTTTGTCTAATTTACACATCACATTATACATGGCGAGGTTGCGCCTCTAATTGTGTTATATGAGTTTGTCTGTAATGACATTGATGTGTGCTCTTTGAGCACCTGATACAGATGGAAAAGCACTATATAACTGCAGTCTGTTTACCATTTCTATTTGTATTTACAATTGTTTTTTTGTTTTTTTTACTTATACTTTTGATACTTTGTGTGCTTCTTACCCTGTGTGCTGCCATACAATGCTTCTGGAACCTCAATTTCCCTGAGGGAGTCTTCCCAAGGGATTAACAAAGTTCTTTCTAATCTAATCTACTAAACATGGCCACTTGGTGTAAAACTGAATCTAGCAATGACACGCTAATTTGAATCAGGTGTGAGTTCTGGTCTTTGTGTTAAAAATGGTTAATGGACTGCATTTATATATAGCGCTTTCCATGTGAATCAGAAGCTCAAAGTGCTTTACAGTGATGCCTCACACACACACACACCAGTGTCAGGGTGCTGCCATACAAGGAGCTGAACTGCACACTGGAAACAACTGGGAGATTAAGGACGTTGCCCAAGGAGGGTAAAACTTAAAATTGGCATGATTGGGTTCATGAGATATTTAAAGTCTGTATTATGTGTTTGTATTTAAGTCTGTGTGAATTGTTGATGTCTCCTGGCACGTATATAAGCTTACATTTCTTTTGCGTAGGTGGTGTTGGTTTGGGTCATTGATTGTGCACAGTGTGTGTCCATCGACGACTGTGTGGTGGAAGTGCATTGATGCCTTTTGCAGCCATTTACGAGCCCATCACATTAGCTTTCCCATTGTTAACGGTGACACAATCCGCCATTTCCACAGGTTATTACAAACACACAGCTCCCACACTCACGTGAAGACATGGAGATGGATGGATGAAGGTCCAGAACAAGGCTAACAGCCTATCGCATGACAACATTATGTAACGTTCCAATTTAAACAAACATGGAACAAGCACCCTGAGTATCTCTCATGCTAAGCAGCTGTTACCAAGGCGGTAGCAGCCAGATTGCCTACGTGCATTTGTGACTGTGTGGATACAAACAGAAAAAATGTAGTTCAACAGAAGCAGTGCCTAGAACCCTGGGCCCATATCCATGAAGCACCCTAAGGCTAAAAGTAACACATATACTGACATTATTCTAAGAAAATTCTTAGAAGTCCTCAAATTCTAGACAGTTCAATTGATTTCATTTATATAGTGCCAAATCACAACAAAGCTGCCTCAAGGCACTTCACACAAGTAAGGTCTTACCTTATCTTACCTTAGACCGTTCTTAGAATTTTCCTTTGGCAAGATAAATGTTGTTTGCAAAGCGCCTTAGGCCTTAAGAGAGCTCCTTGAGTGCAAACTGTTAAGAGGAGGGAGGAGGACAAGAGTGTCTTAAGCAGAGAAGATGGCAGAAAAGACAGAGAGGAAGGAGAGATATTCCCTGTATGTTGAATGGCAGTGATTCAGTAACATGCTACCGGCTTGATGGTGCAGGGATAATGTTTGTGGTTGACCTCATCCGGAATGATCTTACTTTTCCCATCTAGAGTAGTAAAAGTTAAATTAATAATGACAGTGTACATTTGGTCCCACTCTGAGCAGAGTGGGACCATATGTACCCTGGCAGTGTTAATTTAACACTCAGTGTTAGTTTTACACTGGTGATTTTACTGTGTAATAACGCCTGAGATGACGGTCATCACAACAATGCGATACCTGGCTACGGGAAAAATGTAAATATCTGTGTGTGTGTGTATATATATATATTTTTTTTTCTTTCTTATATTTTGTACATTGAGCTTTTCATAGCACTGTCCCATAGAATTGTTTACTTATAGTTATACTTTTTTTTTTTTTTTTTTTACTTTATCTGTTTGCACTGACACAGGAGAAGCTGTCTCCAATGTCATTGTACATTTTGTATAATGACACTAAAGGGCATTCTATTCTAAACTCTACAACATTCAAAAAATTATTAATATCAAAGTAAGTGATGTCAGCAGCCACAGCCTAAACTCACCTGTTTGAGACAAATTTTGCTTGTGTGCTGCAATCTCTGCTCTCGCTTTGGATTACAGCACGTACCGACACTTCTCACACTCACTGTGCGTGTGCAAATATCAGCATGGAGAGTAAACATAACAATAAGCTAATCAATATATACTAGCGTATTGCCAGTGGGGATCCATGGGCTCGAGATTGAGCAGTGTTTATAAAATAGGTAGCTGACATGCTAATCAATTAAGCAACGTTTCTATCATGAGTTGGGATGGAGTGCGAGTCCAGAATTTTTTTAGACTTTTGAACTCAACAGTTTTTCGAAGAACTCAACCCTTTTTTCCCATTAATTAAATTGTTTTATGTTAATTTACTGTTAATGTATTTATAAATTGTTTACGTTCTTATTATACACACACTATTAATATTGTCATTATTTTATTATTATTACCAGTATTATTATGTTAATTTGCTGTCTTAATGTATTTATAAATTGTTTAGGTTCTTGTTACTATACACACACTATTAATATTGTCATTATTTTATTATTATTACCAGTATTATTATGTTAATTTGCTGTCTTAATGTATTTATAAATTGTTTAGGTTCTTGTTACTATACACACACTATTAATATTGTCATTATTTTATTATTATTACCAGTATTATTATGTTAATTTGCTGTCTTAATGTATTTATAAATTGTTTAGGTTCTTGTTACTATACACACACTATTAATATTGTCATTATTTTTATTATTTTTATCGGTATTATTGTTTTATTTGATTTTTAAATTAAATTTTTATATTAAATGTATTTAATCACCATCACTTCTCTGCACGGTGGCCCTGTGACAAAGCAGTGCACGTTGCACTGGCCGTGCTAAAAGTTTCAGACACCGTATTGGGCGTCTCTCTGTTGTCACCTTTTGTTTTTTTATGTGTTGAACGTATGTGTGCGTTTGTGTCCTCAGAGAGAGGCTGAGGGTCGGAGGAACCCAGCTGATGGAGCTAAAAATGACCCTCCAGCGTTGTGTTGAAGCCGCGGGTCAGCGCAGCAGCTTCATGGCATTGCTGTGATTAGATCATCGCCTGGACGTTTACTCTTTTAACTCTTTTGCTCCTGCTGTAGTACAAAACTGTATGCTCCAAAATGTGTGTTTATTTTAGGCACAGTGACATTTTGCTCGACTGTTTCCTGGTAAATTAGCGCTCATGATGGTCCACTGATGTCAGATGGCCCTTTTCTCTCGACTGTTTTTACAGTCTGTAGAGTTTTGTTCTTCACTCACTGGATTTAGTTTCCAAACAAACAGGTGAGATCCTCCAGCGTCCAAACGTTCAAAGGCTGGAACCTAAAACAGACCCGTAAAAATCCTATTCAAACCATAACGTGCATAAATTAATTTATAATAATGGAGACCTGGTCCAAAACAGCTCAAACCTGAATACACGCAACTAAAAAGTTAGTTGCACGAGAACAGCCAGAATGATGGAAAATGTCCACACTGTGCAGGGTAACGCACCGTTCCACAGAGGTGGGACGAAGTCACCATCAAGTCACTCCCAAGTCATGAATCACCAAGTCCCAAGTCAAGTGTGAAGTCATAATGACCACCAATTGTTTGCAAGCTGATTTGAGACTTGCAGATTGATGACTTGACAGTGATTTCGTCCCACCTCTGCCGTTCCATGACCTGTGGATGTGGACATGGTGAAGGGAGTAATAGAAGAGTCGGCGTGTCGAATAAACTGGTCTTCATATGAGGTAATTTACTTACCATTTGAACATAGTGGAATAACTTGCTGAGACAGAGAAAGAGAAGAGAAATGTGACATTTGAGGTGGAATTGATGTGGTTTGTTCTCGTACGATCATCTCAGTTCTCGATTACTGGCACGCCTCATGTTCTCGCTGTCGTATTTCCCTTTTAGTACTTTTCAGTTCACATTTCACAGACCTACGCTCCCTGCTGTGGCGCACATACGATCACTCTCGCTCTAATACCTCAGTATGCAAATTCAAGACGTACTGTAACAACATACGGCTCAGGTCTCGTACTGGATCCTCAGATCACGATCATCAGATCACAAGACCACTTATAAGAAAGTGATATCCTTGTCATAAATATCAGGTGTGGTCTGTTAACTCTCTGAACCTCTGTGCACTTAAAGCTGTTCAATAACCATGTACCATGTTCTGGATGGCTAGTTTTCAGTTTATTACTTTTTTGAAGTATTATGTTTATTATTATTATTGGACCATATGAATGGTTGGTAAGGGAACAACTACATTTGAAGTCCTACTTGACCCAGCAGAGAACTGTGTTGCATATTTTTGATGTCAAATAAACTCATTTTAATTTTCTTGCACTCTTAATGAGAATCTTAACTGTGTACCAGAATGTCACATCATTTACTGAAAGCGTCAGCTTGAACAAACTTTGTTTTCAGAAGCTGCTGTACAATTTGATGACATCACTGTTCAGTTTGTACTGTTTATTTGATTAAAATAATTTGAGTATTATACATTTGTGCATAAAAAAATTAAAAGTATTTTTGCACATTGTGTTTTATGTAAATTTTTTCCTGTCTTGGAAGTGATGTGTATTTGGGTGATGCTGGCTGCAGGATGGATGGAGTATATGTGCATCTTATCTCAGCATCTAAATGTCACAATGGTTTCAAACACTTTTAGATGACAGCAGTAACCATGGTAACAGTACAGCAGCACAGTCTTATATAAGTAGCTGCAGGAGCTTCTTAAAACCCCTTAAGCCTTTATTAGCAGGTCGCACGTCACGCACACTGCAGATGAGTTGCGTTTGTCTTTTTGCAGTTTTGCTTGTGCATATGTGCTGTGCTTATGGTGCGTTTTTAGAGGCTCAGCGGTGCAGCGTGGATGCTGACAGCCTGTGTGGTGATTGGAGGGGATTAGAGGGCAGGTGACACCAGCAGATGGGGTGAGATTACAAACAATGAATTATCAGACGTCATTCAGGTGATGCACAGCTCTTGATGTGGAAGGAAAAGTATTCAGCTACGCTTGGTCAATTAATTTTAGGGGGAAACTGGATGCAACAACCAGCCAATCAAAAATTAAGTTAATAATCTCAATTTGTGAATATAACCCAGTAAAATTAAGCAGTGCACAAATTTAACATCACCCCTTTTGATGTCTCTCACAGTTAAACAGCTTGAGTTTTAGTAAATTTCCAGATTGCAATGCATTTTTAGAATGCTTTCCATTGTACCAAGATTATTTAAATCCTAATGTGGAATACATTCAAGTGAGAGTTAAGCCATTGTTTACTTTAGGTTATGAGCACATTTTTTTAACCCTCCTCACAAAGTGACCACTCAGCATGGTTTAATTTTTTCTTCAAAATTTATGTCACATTTCTTGTGCATCACAAAACCTGATTCTCATGTTTGTTCATCAAAGCTACAATTACAGGCCCAAATCTGCTCATTTCAGTCTCTAGTATCTGTCAAAGAATCGGGGATCAAATGAGGAAAAAGTAGACAAGTGAACAAGCTTCACGTTTGATGGAAACTTTAAAAAGTTTCAGCAGTGAAGTAAAGATTCAGCATTTTCATGACTAGCCAGCTGATACAAAATGTACCAGCTGTTAAAATGTCACCGATCTCTGCCCGTCTTAAAACATTAACTGTACACATGCAGCGTTAATTTGCAAATTGTTGCGCAACATCAAAAAGAACTTCTGAAACTTTCTCTTCCCCTTTAGAAGCCACACTTCCTTCCTCTTTCCAATAGTTTTAATGAAGTCACTCATGCAGCGGTCAGAAAATACATTATAACAAATGTGGTTTAAACCATTTATTAAGAAATGTTACAAATGCGATAGTTTTTCTCCTTCCAGGTGAACCGGCTGTCTGACACTATATATATTAAAAAAAAAAAAAAAAAAAAAAGTATCTCTACATACAATTAGTTAAAAATCACAACAAAATGTTTGGTTAGCAGAAGCATGTGTATGTGGCTGTGCACAAAACCATGAAAACTGGCACTGGTTATTATCACTGACTTAAAGCTGTCTGCAACAGTGACACAAATCAGCAGTGTATAAAAATAATAAAAAATAAAGGCCATCATTTAAAGCGCAACCTGCATATTACCTTTTTCATTTCTTGAATGTGTGTGCCTCGACTGTGACAAGCTTTAGAATGTACTGAAAAATATTTAAAAAATTATTCCAAAAGCCCAATTATACAAAGGAGTCTGACCTTCTGGAGTTTCTGTTCAATATCTGTCCCCCATAAATTTGTCATTGCAACATTTCAGTCATAAGTATATATTTTTGACCATGCAGCTGTAATTGTGTTTGCTACATTAAATATATTAAAGTGAGACAAAAGGAGTTTAAAATTCACCATCACTTCTCACTAAAGGTTCTGCAGTAGGTCAGGCTCCCCTCTGAGATGTCACACTTGAGAGGAAAATCAAAAACAAACAAACACCATCTTGTGACTGTCAGATCAACAAGAACCCATTAATGAATTTTATGCGCACAGGTGCACTGAAGCAATCCAGCTTTTGCCACAAAAAAGAAGAAAGACTAACAGGAGTTTCTTTACCCACACACTGAGTAAGGCTTCAAACCACATCAACAATTCCATAACAAATATTCTCAATTAAAACTGTAACCGTCAAAGAAATCAATCGCCACCACTCCAGACAGTCACTCTCCAGGTGACCAAGAACCTTCAAAGTGACCAATCTCTCAACTCGATGGTGGAAATACAAAAAACAACAAAAAAAAAAAAGCACTAATGTGTATTAAATGTTGGTATACAAATAATGAGGAAGAACCAAAAATATATACAGTGTAGAAAATTGTATGCAAAGGCATCAAGTTGCTATGGGTAACACTCCCCTCCCCACCCACCAGTATTCACTGAAGACCCCCATCCTCCCCTACACATTCACTCACACACAGAACGTCACAAAACACGATTACGTCACTAAGCCTGTTAGTTTGGGGGGGGATAAAAGATGGAACACCCCCTAACTCCACCCCGTCTGCCCCCTCAGTCGGAGGGGGAAGGCGAGGCCTTTCCACAGTCGTTCCACTCGTCCATCTCGGGGTTGTACACCTCCATCGTGTTGAGGAACTCGTTCCCGTCGAAACCACCCAAAGCGTAGATGACATCGCCCAGCATGGCCACACCCGCGTTGCTGCGTGATGTCGTCATGCTGCCCAGCATCCTCCAATCGTTGCGTGCAGGGTCGTACACCTCCACGCAACGGAGCGCGTGGGAGCCGTCGAAACCACCGACTACAAACAGTTTGCCTGGACACAAAGAGACAAATGTGCTGTGAATCCTCAAAATGAGTTTAAAAAAAGTTCCTTGGGAGTGAAGCACAGCAGACGACGTACCTGCATGGGTGGCGACGCCAGCCCCCCGACGAGCCACATTCATGGGGGCGACCATGGTCCAGGTGTTGTTCTCAGGGTTGTAGCACTCTACAGTATTGAGGCAGTTCCAAGACTCCACCCCTCCAACCACATACATGAAGTTGTCCAACTCGCACGCTGCTGCCTGGTGCCTCCCTGCAGGCAAGCAGACTAAGTTCAACCAACTCAACAAGCTACACATCAAACAGAAACAGCACTGTGCTCTACACACCAGTGTAACAATCAAAGGCATAGTTCTGTTACATATGTCACACAGGTCTGAAACGAGCTGTGTCAGGCCGAAATGTTTACATGAATGTCTGAAAACAGAAATATGGGGGGGGGGAACTCTGAACAGGTTAATAAAATAAAAATTGCACAAAGCAACAGCAGAAGGCATCCTAACGCACTCCCTGAAAAGGTACTCTGTGGAATTTGCAGACTGTGTGTGGTACAGTGTGGATACATACTCATGTTGAGGGGGGCACAGTTGAACCAAGTCTTGGTCACAGGGTCAAAAGCGTCACAGTTCTTCAGGCCTTTTTGCCCACAGGGGTCAGACCCTCCCACAACATACAGCTTGTTGTTCAAAGAGCAGACACCTTCAACACAGAAGTGACAGGGGGAAAAAGAAAAAACACAAAACTGTTTACCCTGGAACAATTACAAAATTTCAAGATGAGCCTGGAGCCCAAATTTATATAAACAAGCAGCCAGGTTGCCATTTTTTCCCCTGTAATTGCAAACACTGTGTCCCAACAAACACACCAACCGTCATGGAAGACTGAGTTTCATAGCCAGTTTTCATTTAAAAAAACGTAGGATTGAAATTGTGACAAGTCAGTCAGTCACTACTGGCAGCAGTGACTCACAAAGGGCGGACTGACCTGCATTGCAGCGGTTGGTTCTGAGCTCTGGCACTTTAACCCACTCATCAGCGTGCGGATCGTACATCTCCCCACAGCTCAGCTCATCTGATTGGCCATTTGAGCCTCCAATCACGTACAGTTGACCCTGTGCAATGAGGAAGAAAAGTGAGTGAACGTCTCTGAAGATGACTGTGCACTGAAACAGGTGACGTTTAAGGACAAAAGACTGGTGACATCAGTAAACGTGAAAATAATGAGGATGCTGTACCATGAGCACAGCCATCTGGAAGCGAGCCCGTGGAGTCCGCATGGGAGCAATGAAGGTCCACTGGTCCTCTTTGGGGTCGTAGCACTCCACAGTCCTCAGACACTCCTCTCTGTTGTAGCCTCCTGCAGGAACATCACAGGTATGACAGTTCCAACTGGCCTCGGCCCACATGAATAAACTGGATTCCTTCCATTTATTAGAACCAACAGTGGGGCCACCAGACCAAGGCTTTGGAAGTGAAACAACTGACAAGTTCATTTCAAGCTACACGGGGCTACCACATTCCCAATGACACTGGGGAAAGTCCTTTGAGCAAGGCTATGTGAACTTGTGGGTTTTAACACTAAGAAAATAATTGTTTATTTCTCAGATTAATTAAATTTGTGTGCAAAAGCACTCTACACAAACCCAGTTGTTGTGGACCTTGCTCAACCATAACTCACGTTTCCCCCCATATGGACAAATATACAAAATCCTTTCAGCAAGGTTGTGATAAATACGTTATTCAACACTAATTAAAATCTCAGGCCTGTAGCCAGGACCTGAATTTTTTTGGGGGGGATGGAAGTGGACCTTTGTCAGCAGGGGCTCTGTACACTGTAACACATTACCCTGCATGCATTTCTAATGCCACTGAAGTACTAACCTGCTGCAATGAGCCGTCCGTTCAGAGCAACCGTGCCGAGACCGGAGCGAGCATAGTGCATAGGTGACAGCGGCTGCTCCTCCAGCTCCTCGGGCTGGACCTCAAAGCTGAGACTCTTCATCAGGCAGGGGGTGGCAGAGGGCGAGGTCTGAGGTGTGGTGCGGCTATGCAAGAAGATCACGCACAGCATGCCGTCCAGCACAGCCAGACACAAATGGGTGTTGTCTTGGGGGGGAGATTGGAGACCATTAGAGCCAAATAAAATGCTGTGAAACAAGCAGACATCTGACATTCTCAGTCAAATTAGGTGTCTAATACGTGGAGGAGAAGAAAGAAGAGTTCCGCATTCTGGACCTAAAAGAATGTAATTAATTCAAATGCTTACTGGTGGTCTTCTCAGAGGCAATATACTTCCACTCTCTCATGGTGGTCTGTGGTGGAGCATTGGCTGCTTGGTTGGAGGGTGACAAGCTTCCCGAGGAGCTGCAGCTCATCTGTCTCTGGGAGCTCTCCCTGGCCGGTTTCTTCTGCAAGAGCACAGCGCAGCTACAGAAGCCAAACTCGCAGCACCACCAGCCCGAACAGTGGTCAACACAAGCTAAATCACGAGCCAACGGTTAACCCGCTATGAGTACGTACTCAAAGTTTATGCCACCAGAAAACCTACACACAGAACAGTCCTGCACTGCAACCAGACCAACTTAAAAAGCCGGACTTCCTGACTACAATCAGTATTTAGGTTGTAGCATTAAATGATAAGCTGTGGACTGTTTTTATTCTTGGCCAGACAGGAGGAGCACAATGTGTCATGTTACAGGAGAATCTTCACGTCAAGGCTGACCACAAGCTGCTGAATACCTGCACAAACTGTAGGTGGTCCTCATCGCCACCAAACACCTCAGTGTTCCCCTCAATCACCTGCCCTCCATCCACCAGCTTATGATCAGGAGAGTAGTACAGCATTTGCACCTGCAAGACAAACAGGAACAACCCATGTGGCTGTCTCCATGGCAACACAATCTCCAACATAGGGAGGGGAAGGAAGCACATAGTAAAGAAGGAAGGGGTGCCGGTCTGGTTCTTCGATAACTTGGATGGAACGCTTTCTGTAAGACAAGTTGGTGCCACTGCAGAGAGTGGGCTGAATGAAGTAATCAAGACGTTATCTGCTGAGGGTCTGATAAAAGGCTGCCCCCAGTTTCATCACAAGGAATGAAGGAAGGGCCAGACATGACCGTCTCTCCACCTTCACTGCTGGGAAACGGAGCTTCTCGAAGACCATGCGACCAAATTTAGAGGACTCCTGCAAAGAGTGTGGCTGTGAACATCAAAGTAACATCTGATGGGCCTCATTTGGAGGGGGTGGGGGGGTGGTGACCTGTTGGGAAGTTGCAATTAAAGTGAAAACAAGACATGCATGATATATCTGCTGGTCACAGCCATAAAGGTTAATTATCAGCATTGACACATGAGCAATGAAATGCATTATGGGAAATGCAGTTTGCTTTTAAAGTGCTCTTTGGCTAAGCAGCAATAGGGCAGCGCAGTCTTGTTTGACCCCTGCGTGACATCTGACCACATTCAGGGACAGCCTGTACAAACACAGCATCACTTAATGAAGAAATGGTGTACAGTTTTGTTTTCAGCTGCAATCACAGAAGCAGTCGCGAAAAGTGCGAGGTTTTTTTTTTTTTTTTTTTTTTGGTTCCCAGTGGTGAAGGGAAGACATAGCAAGTGGGAGCGGTTGTGTCAGTAATTTTTAGCCTACACACCTAGCCGGAGTGGCTGTGTTCTCTTGCCTGCACAACCACCTTGACATTTTGAGCTCCGGGTCATTAACGAACCGCAACACATGTCCACTTTCCACCGAATTGTCACTGTTTGCTGTGTAATTTGCCCAAAAACTCAAAGTGCTATGTTTCTGAGGACAGATGAGGGCTGTCCCCGGATGCAGAAAAATAGTGTCATATTTTACCCCTTTAGTGCCCGCCCTCATACGAGACTGCAGTGCTCAATTCGCAAAGCATTTCATTAATAAGCGTTTTACACTACCCTTCAAAATGCACAATTTGAAGTAGTGAATTGATGGGGGGACCCTTAAAATATAACAAAAATATTTTTAGAGATGGTTTGTCAGGTGATTTTTGGTGAGAGGGCAATAAAATATCATGTAATGGAAATATTTTCACAATTGCATACTTTCGGCTTTCTCGAAATACCGTACTTAATTTTTGGGCAAATGTGTAATGGAAACCCACTCATTTACGCATCCCTGAGGTTGCATGACACTTGGAAAACAGGAAATTCTGCCAGGTCCATCTAGCAAACAAGCACCCCTGTGTGCACTCAGCACAATGCGATGGTTGTTTGGCATTGCCTCTGACGAGAGACAAAAAGAATGGAACATATTCTGAAAAAGCAAAAATGCTCATTTTTGTCCAGAAATACAAACATCTACCATCCCCCCCCCAAAAAAAACCCAATACAACAGCACACTCATAAGCTGCCCTTACCCCCCCCCCCCCCCCCCCCCCAAAAAAAAGTACTCATAAGTATATAAAAAGTAAACTAGAAGTATACTTGAAACATACTTGCATATACTACTTTTTGGTAAGGGTGAAGTTGTCAGCCTCGCTAAGAAGACAGCAGTGACAAATGTTCAAACTGAGCTTTAATTCTAATATTTTGTGCAAAAGGGGCTCTGCCACAGCTGTTTGTAGTTTACAGAAAACATATGGTGCTTGAGTTTTAAGTAAAACACAACAGGCCTATTAGTCAGTGGGACCAGGGGGGCTCACAGGTCATAATGATGTGGGTTTGACTACAGCTGAACATGGATAATCCATTTTTCCTCAAATAACCAAGTTGTCAGGAATGTAGCACATAAGCACCATGTTTAAGTACAAGATGATTAAAACTTGTTTAAAAATGTTTCATCTTTTGTTCAATATAGAGCTCACACTCTGGTTCATAATTCACCTGTGCAATTTTTTTTTAATTCAGCATTTTTCGTGAGTGAATGTCAAGGTTCATAAAATGGGTACACCGAGGGTCAAATTAAGTCTTACCTTATTTTAGATTTGCATCTACAAGCAAGACATCCCTATAATAACAATGACAATTACATTTGAGATTTATTAACTTCATTTGGGTGGGGTGTCAAGTGGGCTTGTCCTTTCACTCAAAATCAATTTTAGGTGTCCTGAGAACATTAAACTATTTGGTAACTATTTAGTTGGCTTTAAAAGTCTCTATAAAAATCATTTAATTATTTGTTATAGCATGATGAATAAGGTTTATCGATTTTTTTTTGGGTGTGTGCACTGTTGTCTGCTAGATTGTGTTTAGGAATTAATTTGTACTTGTTTTCATGAGTATATGTATATTTATACATACTTTTTTTATGTTACAAGGGGTGGGCATTTAAGCTTTTGCTTCTGCCTGCACCCTTTCGGCCCCATGGGTACGTTGTTAAATTGTTATCTTTTCTTTGAGCTTTTTTATTTTTGCGTTTGTGTGTGCCGAATAAATTCTTTCATACATATCATGCATCCCTAATGAAACCTTCTAGCCGTTAATCACCAAGCCAAATGCAACCTTTTCATTTCAGCAATAGGTTGCGGTGCCTGTAAATAATGGGAATGTTTGCGTGCTAGAACAAAGAGCAACATTCTTTCAAAGGAAAAGAACCATTAAAGACTTGGTAAAACACAACCAGTTAAATATACATTTCCATTAATGTACAAAAAGTAGAAAATGGCAGCTGTCACTGATTTGTGGTGTTAAGCAGGCCTCCTTATTACCACCACAGCCAGATCACAGTTCAACCCAAGCAGACAGCTACACGGGGTAAGCAAGTCATGCTTTTGGGCGTATGATGGCAAAGAGTTCGATCCCTGCCTAATAGGCGGCCGCAGTAATTCTAATGCTGAAGTGGATGGAAATGTGAAGTGTTTTTGGAAATGTTCAAACTTGTCAAAATTTGAAGCTGATCACACCACCTTGCCCTTAAAAGGCAAGAGTCTCCATACTTTAGACACAGGAAGCAGTTCTTTTGCAAGGAATATTCAGATAGCAGAACATGTTCCTGTACATGTTTCCCTACAATGTTAAAGATCAAAATAGCCTCAACAGCTGAGTTTATGGTTACAAAAGTTAAAGAAGTGGGAGCTGAAACTACTGTATTTCATGAAGCCATTCAAACTCTTAACTTAAATACTCAAGTAATTTGACCATTATTATTATTACATTGCATTGGCAGAGAAAAATGGTTAACATTCGGCAAAATTTTATCTCCCAAGCTGGACAGCATTAAAATGTACATTTAAAGCAAAGATTAAGAGACTCAGAAACTCATTCAGTCAATTTAGTCACCAATTCACCTAATCTACATGTTTTTGGAAGTGAAAAGAAGGCAGAACACCTAGAGGGAACAAACATGCAAACTCCACACAAAAAGGACCAGGTCAGATTTGAACCCAGGACCTTCCCACTGGGAGGCAACAGAAACTGTGCAAGAAAGAAAACCACTGTGCTGCCAGTTAACTGCAGATGTTTACTCCCTGTTAGTGAGGAAGTGCATTCAGACATCTTTTTGAATAATGTGGTGTTTTTGTTCCAACATCCTGTGCACTAGTGAACAACATCTGTGCACTTAAAGCTCTGACTCAAGAGGATAATTCCAAACTGAGAAATTAGGTTTTTTTTAAACCTCAATTTGACAGATTGCTGAAGAAATCATTTGAGACAAATAAATTCCCCTAGTGTGAAGTTAAATGTGTTGCTTAGGCTTGACTGTGTCAGTGGAACACGGTCTGCAAAAGCATGTACTTGTGCAATGATGGGGAATTAAACATTATTACATTAAACATTTATTAAAGGCATGAATAATGCATGCTGATCAAAGTAGCTATTGGATGTAATCATATATATGTTGCATGAACAGACAGATGGGAGCACAGCATTGGCTGCAAAGAGAGAAGCTGCTGAGAAGCAGTAGTGCTTCTCTCCTCCCTCTTTTCTCTGACTCATTACCCTGGCGGCTCAGTCCTGGATCCTCAGTCTGGTCTCCTGCTGCTGCAAATAAACCTAGAGGAGAGATAAATCAACGGGGAGGAGTCCCTGTTAGTACTGGGGCCACAAAAGCACACCTGCTCAGATAGTAAAGATGCAACGAGAATCAAGTCACACCTTTGAGGACCTGATTCTTGTGTGTTTCAGCGAGGAAGACCACTGTAATACTCAGATGGGTCGTATGTAAAGCAAACATGTACCCAAGAGAGAACAGTGGAAACAAAACAAAAGCAAAACAGCAGCTCTTTGCAGCTCACCTCTAATCTGCAGTAGAGTTCAGGGGTATAGTTTCTTACTGCAAAAAGCTCAACAAATCACCAAAAAAAAAAAATCCTCACACAAAAGCATGACAATGGCATGCTATTTCTACTTTAGCCCCCTTAATGACTACTTAATGTCAAAAGCAGGATACTCAGAAGGGAAAAAGGACACTGGCTGAACACAGTGGCCTGGAAGTTGAGAATGCAACTGACCTCCTCCATCAATCGTTCCAGGTGGTCTCCATTCTCCCAAAGGCTACGCTGTACCCAGCTGAGCACCTTTGAGTACAGCTTGCCATTGCTGGGCAGGGTCAGGTTGTCTTCTAGCATTACTTCTAACTGTAAACACACAAGGGAGACAAAGAATTAAAGTACTCACACATAACTCTGAATAATTTTCTTACTCTAAGAGCTAATTTCATGAACAGATCATGTAAATATGATGTGAATACAGTCACATTATGTTCTGGAATAAGGCAAAACCAACACTGATAAGAAAAAAACAGCATGGGGACACAGTAAAGGCAATAAGTGAGGCTTTACCTTAAGGCGGGGGAGTTTGAGGAAATCCTCCTGTTCTGACACTTCCAGTAAATGATCCTGGATGTAGGCATCCACCTTAGCCAAAACTCTGCCATCGCCCATAGAACTGGCAAAGTTACGAAAGGAGATGGCATTCTGAGACTCCATTTTAGACAACAGGTAGTCGCCACAAATCTGAGTGAGATATCAGAGAGAGCTTCAACTTAATACTTTCCTCATATCAAAATGAACCATACAAGGTTTGTATTATCAAACATTTTAGCTAGCTTTCAAATTTCTTTCAATCGTTACCACCATAACTTTTTATTATTGCTGCTGTTTGCAACAAACTGTTCCATATTAACATACAGTTTTGTTTGTCCTATACAATACACAAACATACCTGTTTGACTCGCTCCATCTTGAACCTTTTGGCTGCAGAATAAACTTCTTTGACCAGCTCCTTGTCTGCCTTCAGCCTGCGTCACATACAAACAAGTCCTCTGTCATTTTCAACGTCTGGCAATCTCACAGTGACTGAACAGACAAAGTCCAAGGACAAATCTGTGAAAGAAGCTTATGCTACTAACTGAGCAGTGTAGGCGTAGTTAAGTAAGATCTCCACAGCATCTGGGTTCAAGTCCTCAAAAGTAACATGAGAGACTCCATGTGGCTCAAGGTCACTATTGAAGATCTCAAACAGGTAGGGACTGCAGCAAGCCAAAACAGCACGGTGAGCCATTAGCTCATGGCCACACACCTGGACAAACAGACAATCGTTTGAGCTGCCAAAATTTGTTGGTCAGAGAAACTGCTGCAAACCAGTATTATTAACGTGACACACACACACACACACACACACACACACACAGCCTGCACAGAAATATTAGAAGAAATGTGTGCCGAAGCAGCTCAAAAACTGGTTGCAAAATCTCAGACGTGCCCTAAAAATATGCATCCTTATTCCAGAGTGAAAATATTAAATTCAATTAACTTTTCTTTTTTTTTTTAATTGCAGCTCTTGGGTTTTCAAACAAAAGATGTCACCCCCTCAGACTGAAATGTGCTGTGTAATAAGATGCTGTGTGGCATTTAGGCCCAGAGGCTGCACATTTCAAACTGCTTTGTATTTATTCTTAAACATATGTCATTTCAACACTACGGTACATCTTGTTGCTTCACAACAAATGTGCTTGCAAAATGGCCGCAACTTCTCAAACCATGTCTAATGAGATTCCACTGACAGGTGAGGATTGTTGGATATTTGAACCACAGCTGTGAGGGTGCATGCGGGTTACACTGACTCATACCTGCAGTCTAACATCGCAGAACTGACCGCTCTTTCTCAGGGCATTCATTTTGGCCACGGTGGAATCCAGGAAACTCTCATCCTCAAAAATCAAATAGCCATTTGGACACATCTTGAGTGAATTTTGATTTGTGCCTAAAATTAACATGTAAAACAAACATTTATGACCAGAAAGTCCAGTATGTTCTCAGCCATGTAAAAGCAGGCATGCATGAAAATAAATACATATTTTTAGGGTCTAGACGATTCCACATTATGAATTCCATGTCTCAGTATGTGTGCACACACAAAAATGTGTTTATTAGCATTGTCTTCATAAAAAAACAGCTTATTCATTTCTGACCATCTTCGGGGGGACTTATATTTGGAACATTACAGTAATAAGTAAGAGATTTGGTGTTTGTAATATGCCTTGTGTATCAACCTTAAGGTATGACCTTACCTAATAGAGAATGCAAATGCAGGGAAGCACTACTCTGAGGAGTAGAACAGGGACCAAATGAAGGTAACAGGTGACTCAGATCACAGGGGAACTCAAGTCTTCTTCACCGGAGGAGAGGGATAGAGAAGTTGTCAGAAGAAATGCCAGTGGACTACACGAGTGTGAGCAGAAGGGAGAGGGAAAGCAGCCGTACAGACAAACTATCAGGCTTGAAGCGATTGTAATCAAGTCCTTGGGAACCCGTTGGCTATAGAGTTGTACGTATTCTGTGTTGGTTGTTCATTATAACCTGAAAGAAAAGCAGGAAAAGGACAATGGCTGTTAGTTTTGTAAAGTAGAAAAAAGGCAAATGGCTCACGATGAAACCGATGCCGCTTGTTCTTGGCACGTGTCAGTCTCGTGGAAAATCCAGGTAATTTTACACGAGACGGCAGTAACAAATCTGCCCTTCCTCTCCAACTGCTTTAGAGTAATACTGCAACATTGCCAAAAATTTGTAGCACAATATTTTTAAAGATCTCACACTTTTCCTGCATTTGGTAATTTTTGCATGACTGTGTCTTTACATAGGTTTGTGGATAATGTGCATAATCTCTAGGGTCAAAAACATTCCCAAAGTAATTTGATTATTTCAAATATGACAGTGATTGGGGCATGTTTGATTAAGATATAATGTAGCTAAAATATACGTTAAATGGGGTTTTCATGGGTAAATTTAAATGGCCACAAAATCCATAATCCAGATCAAACTTTGGTACTTGATAAAAGACACCATCCTGCATAAACACTCTCAAATATGAAAAAAAAAAAATCAATCTTTTTTGACAGAATTGTGTATTTTTGAGAACTTGTTCAATGTTAAAGGGATAGGGATTTTTTCAAGTGTTTCCCTGACTGTCCATAAAAATTAAACCAGTTCAGGAAAACATAGCAAGGACGCGTGCCATTTTCTGTGCCATTCTGCTGATCATATCAATGACCGTTTACTTTAGTGACTGGACCTTAACCTGTAAATGGTCATGACGAGAGCTATTTTGATGTCATTCTGCATCTTTTAAATGCTCAAATTCTCTGGTTTCAACTTTGTAAATGTAGATATTTTCTGGTTCCTTTACTCCTCCATGACAGTAAACTGAATATCTGCATTATAAACAAAAGAAGACATTTAAAGATATCATTCTGGGTTTTATAGAACACTGGTCAACATTTTATGGACAAAACTACTAAATTAATTCATGGAGAAAATGATCAACAGATAGTAAGATTAGATTTTATTCTCTTCTTTAGTAGAAATCTGTCTTGGACACATGCTCAAATGGTTGCATTTTATAGGGCTGCAACTAACAGTATATTCAATGTCAAGACTGCAGATTAGGCCTATCACAATAATAGATACACCAGCTTATCGTTCAGTATCTAAAGATGAACACGACCATTTTGCTGGCTTCAATATATATATTCAATATATTTCCCTTTACATGCGTGTTTGTTGTGGCCAATATTCCAGTGAGTCGCGCTACTTTTTTTTGGGTCCCTCTCAGCCCGCTATAAGGGGGCTGAGGACTCTGTGTCCGAGGCTCTCCGACCATACACGCACGGAGTGAATAGCACGCCCCAGTAAATAACCAGCCAGCCAATGCCAACAAGCCATTATGTTGACTCGAAAACAGTGGCAAGGAAAACTGGAACTACAACCAACCTGAAAATGCACCATCCCCTCTAATCTAGAGCTAATCTGTCATAAATACTGCTGAAATTTAAGAAGTTCATATCACAATCATCCACTTCACAGAGCAGCACATACTGTAGGCCTAGGATGGAAAACTACAACTCACTCTGTGAGGAGGCAAAGGAAACACTGACCCAGTTATGTGTTGTTACACAACATCTGGCAGAAGACATTGAACAACTCAACTCCTCCACATGGTATGGTCTCCAACCTGTTCTTCTGCCCTCCTCCAATCACCTCCTGCCCCCATCCCCAAAAAGGCAAGCCATGCTCACAGCACATCCCACAATACTTTAACACTGGCTGTTTAATCGCAGCAGTAAACCAAAGCGATAAGAAAACCTGACGTCGTCACATGTAGTTATCTAGACAACAGCACACAATAAGCCCAGAAAAAGCTAACCTACGGAAAGGACAACTGTTATGCCAAATATCTCAAACTCTGCTGCTAATATCATTTTTAATGTGGCTGCCAGAAAAACAAGCAAAACATCCCAAGCAATTGTAAATACAACGTTGGCAAAATCTGGTCTGTGATCCAACAAGTATATTTGTAAAACAGAGGACAATTATATGTTTGCGAGCTGCAAATGTCAACATTCATTCAGCGACCAGGGGAAAACAGAGAAAGAAGAGAGGAAAATAGATAAAGTATTAAAAATATAAAATAAAATCCAGAATATGTCAGTAAAGGAAGGTCTAAAAATATATATTCCATTTAACAGTGCAAATAGACTGAGCTGGATCACCAAATGAATATATGGATGTCTTAAGAACCTTCTATTACAAATAAATAAAAACCAAAAGTAGCAGATGAAAAGTTTCCATCTGCTAACTCAGAAAAATACAGCCAACTGGAAATTCACACTGTGAGCAGAGTGGCACAATTAAGTATCCCGGGGCTGTGTGCACTTCCCAAAACCTGGAGTTCATTACTGCAATTCCTGTATTTATCTTGTGTAATATTGGAAATAAACAATGAGAAACTGAGAAAAGGTAGAAAATTTGTTGAACAATGTTATGAGATCTGGCGAGGAAAGCAGGCAGGAAATTGTCTGGAACATCGAGACATTGTTGCGCATTTACTACCTCCACAAGAGCGCTCTTTCAGATGGCAAGAATTTACAAAAAGATGGAAAACCGTCCAAAGATGGCGAATAAGCATCCTTGAGAGTATGGCATTGGCATCTCAAGAAATATTAATAAAGCTGCACTTCAGCTCCAGATATACATGTTCAGCACAGTATAAGAAGATGGACAAAATCAGAAAAGTTGCACCATCAGCAATGACCGCTATTTCCAGAATATATATATATTTAAAAAAAAAAAAAAAAAAAAAAAAAGCAAAATTGATCAATGCCACTGAATAGTAATACCAAACCCAGCATTTCCCAAATGGTAAATGGATTGCATTTATATTAGTGCTTTTCCATCTAAAGCACTCAAATTGCTTTACAATAATGCTTCACATTCACCCCCAAGTCAGGGTGCTGCCATACAAGGTGTTTATTACACACCAGGAGCAACTAGGGATTAAGGACCTTGCCCAAAGGCCCTTAGTGATTTTCCGTTCAGACTGGGATATGAACCAAGGATCCTTTGGTCTCAAGCCCAATGCTTAACAACTAGACAATCACCTCTCCTCGTTAAAATATAATCCAGCTATTTTGTATCTCAACTCCGCATGGAATTTACCTGTTACCTGTACAGCACGTTTTCAGTTTTATCCAACATAACATTCTGTAGAATTTCTTAATTGTCTGTTGGCTGCAAAGAAGTGTCATTCATAATCCTGACTCCGCCTCCTGGTGTACAGGGCCAACTAAGGCCGTGACATCTGGCAAATGGCCATAAACAATACACCGGTAATATGCCTCTACATCCCGCCAACAAAACTATGTCAATGACGAAAACCGTAAATATCCCACTTTTACGTCAGCATTAAAAGCAGAGAACATTTTTTAAAGGAATCTGATACTCAGCTGCGACGGCACAGTCAGCAACCGAACGGAAAAGACAGAGGTTTGACACGTTTCGCTAGCGCGTTAGCCACGCTAACTAGACAGAATCTGCTGCTTAACTGAAAAAAAAAGAAAAGAAAAAAAAAACACAAAAGTGGAAAACAATGGCAGAATTGAGAAAACAATTAAGTATTTTACCCTCCAACATTTCGGTCTTCGAATCACGGAATGAACAATGAAGCGTGTCCCGCAGTTTTAGCTTAGCCGCGAAAAGGCGCCGTCAGTCTGAGTGCGCGCAAATAACCCGCGCGTCACTTCCATTAGGATAACAAACACTTAATTCAGTTTTACAATAAAACAACGAAATATCAGGCTTAGCAGTGTCTGACGCACTAACAACCAAATCAGTAATCGAAAGCTTCACCGCATGTTACGATACAGTAGCTAACAAACATAAAACGCGACAAAGGGGGAGCAGGTTCTTACCTGAGGCGTTTGAGAACGAGCGATATTAGACATATTTAAGGCGAATTCAAAGTTGGTTGGTTGGAGGAAAGAAAAAACGCAACACCGTTGCTGAAGCAGTGCTTTGTAGAATCTGCAAAAACGAAGCGCGTCCACTCAGCAGCTGCTCGCGACCTACTCTGCCTGCGCGCTCGCGACAAAGCCTATGTCCATGCCACGTCGTGGTGACGTCATCGACAGAAAAAAAAAAAACGGCCAGCCCTCTGTGGCTCCGCCCAACCGCACCAAAGTGACTCTGGAACAATCTGGAAGAGACAAAATACAAATCAAGCATGTAATAAATTAACCATTCTCAACACAAAACTTTTAATTTTAACTTTAAACTTTTAAATTCAGTGTGTAATAAAACATAAATAAATACAAATCCAGTATGTAATAAATGCATAATAAATTTGTGTGCAGTTACAAATTAATACATTCTAGTATGTAAAAAATAAATCTAAATAATCAATAAATATAAAACAAATGCAGTGTGTAAGAAATACTTGAATAAAAATAAAATAAATCTAATACAAACATGAATAAAAGTAAACAGACTGTGATGAATAATATAAATGCATAAATAAATCCAGTGTGTAATAATACATACATACATAAATACAAATCCAGTACGTAATAAATGCATAATAAATTTTGTGTGCAGTTAATAAATTAATACATTCTAGCGTGTAAAAAATAAATCATAATCAATAAATATAAAACAAATGCAGTGTATAAGAAATACTTGAATAAAAATAAAATAAATCTAATACAAACATGAATAAAAGTAAACAGACTGTGCTGAATACTATAAATGCATAAATAAATCCAGTGTGTAATAAATACTTAAATAAAAATAAATGCCATGTGTAACACATAATTACATGCATAAATCTAAATACATAACTGCCAATAAATCCAGTGTGTAATAAATACATACATAAACAGATATGGTACATGCACCCTAAAATGTAGTGGTATCTGCTGAGGGCTGTGCTCAATCCTTTCAGTAAGCTCTGTGGAAACTGGTTCATCAGCTTTGAGTGATTCTGCTTTATAATTCATTTTAAATAAATGCATTTTTATTTTTAAGCCTGCCATTTATTTCTCTTTCTGCATTCAACAGTGGTGTGAGAAATCAGGTCAGCTGAATAAGACTGTCTGCCAAGTAGTGTTCAGCAATTTGCTTAACGACACATCAGCAGGGTCAGTGACTGCTGACTATAATCTCAGTCTACTTGGCCGGCTTGGTGTTGGATGAAGGCCAGCTTTGCTTGTCTGCTCTTTTCTTTTGCTTGCCCTCTCTATTATACACTGCCTGAGTCACTTGCCATAAATTAAGAAGGTATATCTAGGCTCAGCCTTGTCCACTGCTGAACAGACGTCATGGTACCGTAAGAAGAGGAGCCCATTCAACTCCCATGACTGGACGGAGATTTGTACTGCCTGACTACATCAGTGATAAGATTAGTGATGGATCAGAATTGCATCAGCACGAGCAACTCAGTCACACGTTGCAGCCGCTTGTAAAGGATTGGTGTATAATATGTGACAGCAACATAAGAGCTTCTAAGAACAACTAACACCAGATGTGCACTGAGGCCTGCAGTAATAACAACCAAAACCAGAAGTTCAGCCAACATAGATTAAGTTCATCAGTACAATCTCCTTGTGACAACTCCTGTGCCAGTATTTCATTCATCAGGATACGTGCTTCCATCCACGTAGGTGTGATATTGCTGACAAGTTCAAAGTGAGGCAGTTATTTTTGGCTCATGGGCAATAAAAGGAATCTATGGTTGTCAAAGACTGACACCCGTATCATAATTCACCTCTATTTTTTTCTGTTTGTTGTTGTAGTATCTGTGTGTGCTTGTACTACAGAGGACATGCCTCCGTGAAAACTGGTCATGTGGGAAAGGAAACAGTATTTTAAGGTCATATCAAAAAGAATGTGTTCAAAACATTTTCAAATAAATGCCATCAGCACCAATGCATCATGGTAGCCAAGTCCAATGCCTACTGTCAGGGTGTCCTGGAAGATTGCTTGCTTTGAGTTGCCACTTAACCATCATGTTCATAACTGGCAATAACTTGGGACTGACTTGTGACATGAAGGGCCCTATCTTGATGCACTTTGGGGCATGTCCTACTCCTCTTTGCTATTTACAGGTTGTGTAATCTGTGCACAAAGTGTGACATACAGTGAAAAGGGGTTGGATTTGTTTACTGAATTATTCATGGGCGTGTCTGGGTGTAACATGAGACCAGTACAGGGGACAAATGGAGGGCAGATGGGCTGTAGTCCAAATCATCATGTGCAGAGGACAAAGACACTGGAATGCAAACTTGGTGTTACATACAAGTTGATCATACTAAAAATGTAAGAAATTTACAAAAATGTTGTTGCATGCGGTCCAGTGAGAGCAAAATAAATAAATAAAACTAATATATATATATATATATATATATATATATATATATATATATATATATATATATATATATATATATATATATATATATATATATTCTGGCTACAAAAATGAAAAAAAAAAAAAACTATTTTAATATTTCAGTTTCATTTTTGTCAAAATTGGTCCAGACACATATTGATTGAATACTGTGGTCAATCATTTCGCTTCATAGTAGATTGTGTTCTATAAAGGTTCCTCTGGTGGTTTGCCAATGTTCGATGTTTTTGATTGGCATCACCAAAGGTTATTCTCGTTGTAAAAACAGACTTTCCAAAAAGAAATCCACAAATATGTTGACATGCAAGTACAACAATCTTCTACACAATTGACATTTTTCATTACAAAGTTTACCTTTCCTAGCCAACTGCAACAAAAACGGTGTGTGGTTTTGTGTTGTTTTATTCAGATTCCAACACAGCGTTCATTTTGCTGAGTCATCTTCTAAACTCCAGCATCCACTTCATTCTTTAATTCTACAGAGATTTGCTTAGTGAGGCTGCAAAAATGTGTTCTGACAAGGACAATATGTATGTTTTAGGTGTTTGTGCTCATGGGAGCTTTGCTAAAAGTGACACAGCAGAGATGGAAAAAAAAAAAATGTTCTTATAGAAAACTATTCAATTAACCTGCCCAAGGACAGGTTTGAATCAGAGACTGAAATGAAGATGTCATTTTCTTCACCAACAAAGCTATCACCTCCCACCTATCCCGGATTCCAGAGAACTGTAGGGTGTGACTAAAGCAACCTCAAGAAGAGACAGCTGCTATTACTACTACTACTACTACTACTACTACTGTTACTTGCAAAAATGAAGAGGTAAAAATGTCAAAGGAAAAAGAAGCGATTAGAAAAGTGTGACACCTTTCAGTACACTTGCAGATGATGATGCAGCACAAAAGTGTCTCACCCCTTAACTACTACTACTATGATATTACTAAAGTGCTCAAAAGCCTATGTCACTCCCCGTATATTAAAGTATATGTGTGCCAAGTTTGCTCAGTTCTGAGGTGCCGTTTGGGCAGGAGCGGGACACACACACACACACACACACACGCTCGCACACAAGGAGATGTCTCATTATATGGATACTCTAAAGTTGCTCCTAAATGTTTTAATATTACTGTACTTTTGTGAAGTTTGGATGAACGTCTGAAAATAAGAAACTTTTTTCTTGACTCGTTGCAGGGATAAAAGTTGGACAAACTTAAAAAAAATTACTGTAATTTGTTACACTTAAATGTAATACTTTTCCTCAAACTAGATTTATCATTTAAGGTTTCAATTTTTTTTAAGTTTGTCCAAGTTTCACTTTTTTCAATGAACAGATGTACATGTGAGTGAGAGGGTTCACAGCCCAGATGGAGAAGTTAAAAAAAAAAAAAAGGATTAAAGTAAATTAAACACACTGACCGTGGTTAGTGTAATTTATAAATCCAAACTAGGAGATTGAAAAAAAAACAAAAACAAAACAGTGATGAGACAGTTTCATTTGAGATGTGGATGCTGTCAAAAAAAAAAAAAAAAAAAATAGCTGAAGTTGAGAGTGAGGAGTGTTCTTGGATCACAGTGGAAATGTGCACCAAGCCATGACATACTTCAAACATGGTCTCAGGGTTCGCACAGTTCCTTCACAGCTCATTTAACTTTTGTTGTGGGTGATATAGTAATTAGGTGAGGCAGTTTTATTACCTCAGCCTCCCCAGCAAATACCTCAGAGACACAAACAACAGTTGCCACATGAGTGTGTCATTAAATAATAAAAGTTTGATCATTTGTGAAATTCCTCAAGTTAACATTCTGAGGCCACACTGTGATCTCAGAGAAGCACGAGTTTATCGTATCCTCTTCATGGTGAAACAAATGTCCTCTTTTAGTTGTTGTGGCCACTTTCGCAACACTTTATAGTCTTCAAGGTCAGAGAACTCACCTTAACGAAGGTGAGAATGTGGGTTATTTCTCAGTGTGGGTTCAAACATTTATTGCTTTGTTAATGATCCTGCACTCTTGTTCTTTATTCCAGCACAAATAGAGCTTTTCAGAAAGCTATTATAGGTCACCAAGTGTCTTAAAACAGATATAAAAACACTTTGGTTTTACTTCAAAGCATTTTATTCTCATCAGAAGTTTACATACACATCACGGATATGAACTTGATGAATTTTCATTATTGAACTTTTAATCATTTCTTTGAATTGTTCTTTTTTCTGAGGCATATACATATTTAATCAAGAAATAAATTATAATTTGATGTACAAGTTTTAATTTATTTGTGATTTTTTTTCTGATCATCATCGGGTCACAAATATACATACACTTACTTAAATTATTAATTGATGCTGAAAGTTGTAAAATGTGTTTTGAAATATGTAAAATGTATACTTCCCGCAGGGGTGGTGGCCAAGTGGTTAATGCACTTGGTTTCAGTTCAGAAGGTTCCGGGTTCAAATCCCACTCCTGCCACATTTCTCCATGTAATGTGGAGTTGCGTCAGGAAGGGCATCCGGCGTAAAACTTGTGCCAATTCAACATGCAGATCCACCTTGGATTTGCTGTGGCGACCCCAAGTGCAAACAAGGGAGCAGGCGAAGGGACTTACAAAATGTATACTTGCCATGTCCTATTAATGTTCTACTTGTGATCAGGTTTGACTACCACCGGTAGCTTCTCTGTACCAACATACAAAAAACCTGTTCATTTGACTGCACAAGTTGGCTTGTCCAACACACATCACAATGGGAAAGCCAAAGACAGTGAGTAGAGATCTGAGTAAAAAGATAATGGATTTCATGGACTGACACAAGTCAGGAATGATTAGATTCCCAAAAAACATGAGTTCAGAAAGTATGAGTAACTGTGAGGTATAATGTTCAAAGCAATTGGGGACCCCAGAGTAGAGAACCACACTGATGTAAAAATAAACAGCCTTTATTATATGGCTGTGACGCTCCGAGGGCTCTGATTGGCTGATTGCCTGTCTGATAATATCAGAATGGTTTCCATGACAATCAGTCCACAACACGTATTTTCTTTATAAACCAGGAAGCTAAAAACACAATTAGAAAAAGCAAGTTGGACATGAATGTACTTCATAAAAATCTCAATAGTATTGAAAAAACACACAGATTGAAAGTTTACCAGCTAACAACCGGACCACCTGTTAGCAAGTTCTTCATAGAGGTGAAGAAATCAAACCAGCTCAACACTGTCAGCAGCATATTTGTGCGATACTGTAAGTTTGCGTGTTTATATGTATATAACAGCCATATAATAAACGAATTATTAACCTCACTTGCTTGGTCTGTACAGGGATATCAGACCTCCCTGTTTTTCGCACGGATCTCGGTACGCTCAGACCGTACTGACAACATGTCGGTCTGATATTTCCCCGTACAGACCTCGTGCTTCATGGTTAATAATCCTTTAATATTAGCAGCCGATGGAACTGAAGGATTCAGTGCACACTACAACAGCAGTCCGTACACTAATAGAATCCATGTGGGAACAGGCTGATCAACTGTGGACACACACAGAGGTTAGAAACACAGGAAGACAATCTGTGAGGGAACAGCAGCTGGGTTTATAATATTTAAAATATCTCCAGAAGTGAAGAAAATGTGATGAAGAAGGCTATAGCCCAGAGGATGTTGTTGGATTTATCTCAGCATTATATGATAAAATGTTGTTTTTGTTTCAGAAAAGGTAAGATTTCCATACATAATCCTGTATTTGCCTTAAAAAAATAGAAATAGTGATTATTTTCTCTGCAAGCCTAGCAATATACAAATCAGTAACCTAATTTGTATATTACAACCCCGATTCCAATGAAGTTGGGACGTTGTGTAAAATGTAAATGAAAACAGAATACAATGATTTGCAAATCCTCTTAAACCTATATTCAGTTGAATACACCACAAAGACAAGATATTTTTATGTTCAAACTGATAAACTTTATTGTTTTTGTGCAAATATTTGCTCATTTTGAAATGGATGCCTGCAACACGTTCAAAAAAGCTGGGACAGTGGTATGTTTACCACTGTGTTACATCACCTTTCCTTCTAACAACACTCAATAAGCATTTGCAAACTGAGGACACTAATTGTTGAACCTTTGTAGGTGGGATTCTTTCCCATTCTTGCTTGATGTACGACTTCAGTTGTCTTACTTGTTTGCACTCGGGGTGCACGGGTATGTACAATTTGGATATGTGTATTAGGGATGTGCAATATGTATGATTGATGTGTGTATTAAGTTATGTAATATGTATGAGTCATGTAATTATGTCATGGCAGTTTTACTTTTTACTTGTGCAGCTCTTAGAGTCTAAGACAAATTTCCCGGAAGGGACAATAAAGTGTATCGTATCGTATCGTATCGTACACTGTTGTAACACATGCAGAATGTGGCTTGGCATTGTCTTGCTGAAATAAACAGGGACGTCCCTGAAAAAGGTGTTGCTTGGATGGCAGCATGTGTTGCTCCAAAACCTGGATGTACCTTTCAGCAATGATGGTGCCATCACAGATGTGTAAGTTACCCATGCAATAGGCAGTAACACACCCCCATACCATCACAGATGCTGGCTTTTGAACTTTGCGCTGGTAACAGTCTGGATAGTCTTTTTCCTCTTTTGTCCGGAGGACACAACTTCCATGATTTCCAAAAACAATTTGAAATGTGGACTCATCAGACCACAGCACACTTTTCCACTTTGCATCTGCCCATTTGAAATGACCTTGGGCCCAGAGAAGGCGGCAGCATTTCGGGATGTTGTTGATGTATGGCTTTTGCTTTGCACAGTAGAGTTTTAACTTGCACTTGTAGATGTAGCGACAAACTGTGTTAACTGACAGTGGTTTTCTGAAGTGTTCCTGAGCCCATGCGGTAAGATCTTTTACACAATGATGTCCGTTTTTAATGCAGTACCGCCTGAGGGCTCGAAGGTCATGGGCATTCAATGTTGGTTTGTGGCCTTGCTGCTTACGTCTAGAAAGTTCTCCAGATTCTCTGAATCTTCTGATTATATTATGGACTGTAGATGATGGAATCTCTGAATTCCTTGCAATTGAACATTGAGAAACATTGTTCTTAAACTGTTGGACTATTTTTTTCACGCAGTTGTTCACAAAGTGGTGATCCTTGCCCGATCTTTGGTTGTGAACGGCTGAGCCTTTTGGGAATGCTCCTTTTACACCCAATCATGACACTCACCTGTTTCCAATTAACTTGTTCACCTGTGGAATGTTCCAAACAGGAGTTCTTTGAGCATTCATCAACTTTCCCAGTCTTTTGTTGCCACTGTCCCAAGCTTTTTTGAAATGTGTGGCAGGCATCCATTTCAAAATGAGTAAATATTTGCACAAAAACAATAAAGTTTATCAGTTTGAACATTAAATATTTTGTCTTTGTGGTGTATTCAATTAAATATAGGTTGAAGAGGATTTACAAATCATTGTATTCTGTTTTTATTTACATTTTACACAACATCCCAACTTCACTGGAATTGGGGTTTTAATTAGCTCAGGGGGTCAGTGAACCCAAATCCTCTTTTGACCCATAGGGACTACATTAGTCCCTATGGGTTGGGGAGGTGATGGTCTAGTGGTTAAGCATTGGACTTAAGACCAAAGGATCCTTGGTTCAAATCCCAGCCTGACTCAAAAATCACTAAGGGCCCTTGGGCAAGGTCCTTAATCCCCTAGTTGCTCTAGGTGTCAAACAGGTGGCAGTTTGAGTTGTCAGTTTTTACACATGGAGAGCAACAACTAACACCTGTGGAGAAACTGATAAAGAAGATTATAGACTGGCAAAAGCTCTCTGCCTTCACACCCTGTGAAGCTTTTTTCCACAGGACAGTGCCAGGTTCTACTCGAGCTTCCAAAGAAAATGTGTCACAACATACTCACAGGAGTCTGACTGTCTATGGAAGTATACAAAGCTCCTCCTCACACTTTAGTGAAGCACCAGAGACGCTTAATTTTCCAGTCACCCACCTGAGTGTAGTCAAACTGGATCTTGGGAGAATAAAGTACTTGATTGGCTTCACACTAAGCTGATCAACTGGTGTACTTTTGTGGCTTTCCTAATGCCATTTAAATGCACCACTTATTTCCTCAGGAAATGTGGATTAACTCAGCCTAATGCCCTCAACGTACTGGTAGCTGCTAAAAATGCTAGGCTGTTAGCATCCTGCAGACAAACTCAGCTAACAAGCTAACCTCAGTTGGGGTGTTTATTAAATCATATGTTGGGGGCTGAGCAGTTGGTATCATAACAGCTTTGCTTTGGTGTGATTATTAAAAATTGTGATCAATTTATTTCCTGAGTAAATGTTTTTTAACCGCCCTTAGTAATTTACTGCAAGTTTCTATAACTCTATATAGTACACACTCAGCCCACTCAGCTTAATGTACCTAAAATCAAATCAAAATATGGAGAACTATCTATTACTTATGCTGCAGCAAAAGACTGGAATGAGATTCAAAACTAGCAGGAGTATTTCTGGACATCTTCAATATCTCCTTGTAGCAGGCTGTAGTCCCCAACTGCCTTAAATCATCTGTCATTATACCTGTGCCTAAAAAGTCAGCAGTAACCTGTCTTAATGACTACAGACCAGTGGCTCTGACTCCTGTTATCACAAAATGCTTTGAGAGACTTATCCTGAAACACATCGGGAACAGCATTCCACTTAATCTAGACAAACACCAGTTTGCCTACAGGAGGAATCGTTCCACAAAGGATGCCGTCTCCATTGCACTTCATACGGGCCTGTCTCATCTGGAGCAACCCGGCACATATGTCAGGATGCTATTCATTGACTATAGCTCTGCGTTTAACACAATAATCCCTCATAAACTGGTAGCTAAACTCTGCAATCTAGGACTGACCCCCTCACTGTGTTCATGGATCAGAGACTTTCTTACCAACAGACCACAAGTGGTGAGAATAGGGGACCACACATCGTCCACAATCATTTTAAACACTGGTACATCGCAGGGCTGTGTGCTCAGTCCAGTACTCTTCACACTCTTTACACACGACTGCACCCCCAATTATGCCTCCAATACCTTTGTAAAATATGCTGATGACACTGTAGTGATAGGCTGCATAACCAACAATGATGAGACCCACTACAGAGAGGAGATTCACCATCTGGCACGGTGGTGCTCAGACAACAACCTAGTTCTGAACGCCACCAAAACCAAGGAGATTATCGTGGACTACAGGACAACTAAAAGAACTGCACATACACCCCTCTTCATACATGGTGTTGAAGTGGAGCGTGTGAACGACATCAAGTACCTCGGCCTCCATATCACAGCTGATCTCACCTGGACTCTTAACACCTCATACCTCATTAAGAAGGCCCATCAAAGACTTTTCTTTTTGAGGAAACTCAAGCGGACTGGACTCCCCCCACAACTAAGAGCACAATCGAAAGTATCCTTTGTCTCTGCATGACTGTATGGTATTCCAGCTGTACAGTGCAAGACAGAAAGGACCTGACCCGGGAGGTGAGAACAGCGCAGAGGATCATTGGAAGTCCACTTCCAGATGTGGACTCAGTGTATGCTGACCGCCTATGCAAGAAAGCCAACAGCATTATCAAAGATCCCACCCACCCAGGACATGATCTTTTGTTCCTCTTCCTTCTGGACGGAGATACAGAACAATAAAATCTCAGACTAGGAGGCTGAGGAACAGCTTCTTTCCCAGAGCTGTATAATCCATTACTCCTTTTGCATTACATAACACTTAAAAATAAATACTGTCATATGTTGTCTTCCTTTGTTAAAAAGGTACTACTCGGAATTTTGTTGCATCATATATAAGGACAATAAAAGCTCAATTCAACTGAATTCAATTCAATAACTTATTCATTTATATCTTGCACTAATTCCATATCTTGCACTAATTTCTCTCTGCCATTTTGCACCACTTGTATGTTGCTATTATTATTATTTTGTATTTTTATTTTTATTTTCCTATTTTATTATACTAAAGTGCTGTATGTTGTCTTCTGTTGTAATATGTTATTGTATGTGGTTGTATGGTTTCCTCTGTTGTCTTTTGTTGTCATATGTTGTGCTCTTTTGTTAAGAGGTACCACACGGAATTTCGTTGTATTTTATGCAATGACAATAAAGCTAAATTCAAAAGGCATTAAAAATGAGCACCTTTGTGTCGTTAGGAAATTTTAAGCATATTCTAAAGAATCTGCTGGCTGAATCATGCTCATGCTTTGGCTAAAATGAAGTAATTTGTTTTTTTTAATGACTGAGAATGTTATTGTCTATTACATGTTTATATGTTATTGTCTGTGTTGTTTGATCCACATGTACTGTTTGTGATTTACCTTTGTGTTTTCTCTATCCACCAGGTCGTTATTATAAATAATATTTTTTTTTTCTTAATAACTTACCTGGTTAAATAAAGGTTATATCAAATAAATCAAAATCTAACATCCTCAAGCTACTTATATCTGCTAAAAATGCTAGGCTGTTAGCATTCTACAGACAACCTCAGCTAACAGGCTAACCTCAGTTGGGGTGTTTATTAAATCATATGGTCTCATCACGGCTTTGCTTTGGTGTGGTCATTAAAAATTATGGCCCATTTATTTCCTCAGTAAATGTGGATTAACTCAACCTAATGTCCTCAAGCTAGTTATAGCTGCTACAAATGCTCAGGCTGTTAGCATCCTACAGACAAACTCTGCTAACAGGCTAATCTCAGTTCGGGTGTTTATCATATCATTTTTCTCATAAGGGTTTTGCTTTGGTGTGGGCTTTGGTGTGACCTTTGACCTTGGGCGACCATGAAAGATCAAACTAAAGGTCATATTTGTTTAATTCAAACACTTTGGCACCAGTATGGATTAAAAATGGTGGAAAGATTTTGTATTCATCAGGGATAAAGTGCTTAAATTTTGGACAGGACTGTTGAAATTACATGACCACACAGTACCACGTTACGGTATCACTGAATCACAAAGAATTCATTTGTGTCCATCTGTGTCAAACATGTCGGGCATTCTGAATGCCCATTCTTGTTTTTGAATAGATTAGACACAGTCAGGAATTTTTAAGACTGCATCACCTGAAGGTGAACAGACCAAAATTCCATGTGATATATTTGACAAATGCCAAAAAGGAAGTAGCACTAATAGTGTCATGCCTGCTTTTGTTTTTCAGGATTTTCTGGAATTGACAGTAACAGAAAAGCAGTCATAGGGCCTCACCTGCACGTTTCTGGTTAGAGCCACAAAGCACAAATGGGGAATCCAAAACAAATATATTCAGTGACTCTGACTCATCATCAAATCAATCGTCCAAGTGTGATGACAGAAATCTGTGTGTAAAGATCTCTTTGTGTGTGTGTGTGTGTGTGTGTGTGTGTGTGTGTGTGTGTGTGTGTGTGTGTGTGTGTGTGTGTGTGTGTGTGTGTGTGTGTGTGTGTGTGGTTACAGCTCTGGCCTCCTATGCAGTAGGTGACCGGTTCAGGTCCTGGCTGGGATTGGGTCCTGATGACCCTCCAGCTTTACTTTCCCACATTCAAACTGCTCATGTGACCAGTTTAGATGGCAGAAGTTTGAAAACATGCAAAGTATTCATGTAAACTTGTGCTTGATCTGAGTGTTGAACTTTTCCTTTCTGTTTCTTCTAATTGTTGGAGTCATTACCTCTGCCAAGGAGGTTATGTTTTCGGTCACGTCCGTTTGTTTGTTTGTTGGTTGGTTTGTTAGCAGGATTACTCAAAAAATCCTCAATGGATTTCAGTGAAATTTTTACCAGAGGTGTATTTTGGTCTAACTTAGAGGTGATTAAATTTTGGTGATGATCCGGAAGAGAATCTGGATCCAGGATTTTTTATTTTTATTTTTCATGTATTTTATGTATTTACTGTACTCAGCATTTGTCATAACACTTAATGTGTGTATGGACACAGAATATGTATGGTTGTATTTCATATAAACCTGTATTATTCAATTAACTGATTATTGTACCTGTCATGCTATATAAATTGAAATTTTGTCTTCCATCCTTTATGTTTATTTATTACATTAATTGTATATGAAAACGTGCATTATGTTATGATATTTAGTTAATGACATCAGATAGGTCACTTTGCCGTTGGGGATCGCTTTGGCGTCATTGACCCTATGGCCTTGATGGAGGTTTGCGCTCTCCAAGTGCTTCTAGTTTCTCATTTTTTTCATTTTCAACACCTGAATTTTGGAGGATTTTACAAGTATATTTCTTTTTCCTGTTGCATTTCTGTTCATAACACTGTAGTATTTCCAGTCAATGCTGGAAACACTGTGGGACTCATAAAACCACATACACTTCACAGATACTGTACCGTGAGCCATTTTGTTTTTATAAAAATAAATAAATAAATAAATTACCTCGCGGACTTTGCATGAAAACCTCAAATCACTAGTGGGGGAGCCGAAAGGAAAATCCATCATTAGGGCAGCAGATAACTGAAACAATCCTTCAGATGGTGATGCAAGCATGAAATTCTGCACAAATTACTCTTTTAAAAGACCGACTGGTCACTTGAATTTTCAATAGGCTGGCAAGTAGGGTTCAATTGAAGAATTACACAGGGGTCAAAATTTAAAAATGCACCAGTCATATTGAAAACTACACCACATTATTTGTTTGATCATAAAGATTCCAAAAAGGTTGAACTATCTATGACTGAATTCTGTGGAGTTATGGAGTAAAAACAGCAAGAATGGTGACAAAGGTTAATTTCATTTGACTGTGTTGAATGTTTGGTCTCCAAAGTAAAAGACAAACAAGGTCAACAACCATTGGATTCTATGGCATGTGACATATGCTACCCTGTAACGTGACAACTAAGCATGATACATGGTGCAAAATATTCCTTTTTAAAACCCTATTAACTCAAGCAATTATTACATCACGTTTTACCAAAATTAAAGCATCTTTAACTTTTCACCCCTGTACGAAATGAAATTGACTTTTGTCACAATTCTTGCTGTGTTTACCCCATAACAGTCAGTCATGGTTAGTCCAAACGTAGCCCACTGTCACATATTTTTTGGTCCTCCCGTCACGAAATGATTCAAATTTTCTTGACATTTTTTCTTAACTCAGTATTACTAACCCTACTCCTACCCCAACCCTAACCTTAACCATAACCTAACCCTACTCCTTCCCCTAACTCTAACCATAGCCCCCCCCGCTGCACTTTTAATTGCGTGCAGCCATCACGGAATGAATTAGAATGAATTTGTGCTGCCATGACAAAAATTTTGCACTTTTCGTGACAATATGATGAACAAATAGATTACTGTATATTTTGTGCTGCTGAATCACGGCAATCCGTGAGACTGGGTTGTCCAAACTACACTGTTTTGGAATCTTTATGTTCGAAAAAGTGCTGATGTCCACGTCTTTTCACAATTCCTGTGCTAGCCAGATGACATCCCGGATAAAACACAGCGTCCAGTTTGGAAATGAACGGCACATTCCACTGTTACAGGAGTTGTTGTCATGGAAAGAGGAGCAGAGGCTTCGCGTGTCGCGGCGGTGCCGCATGGCGCAAAGCAGCGCCGTGATGAAGCCTCACGGGACATGTTCTGGCATGTCCAGGCACATCCACAATTTCTCGGATAATCACTCGATGGAAAAACCACCGACAGCTGTCTGAACGCCATGAAATGAAATGGTCGCTCAGCCTGTCGATGGCGGCTTCAGAGCGCGGCGCACCACCAGTCGCTCTGGGCCGTCCTTAAAGCAACAGTAACACTCCGTAATCTCTTTGAAGCCCATAAAATTTTCACCAAAAACCATCTGAATTTCTCGAATGGTGTCCACTTGGATGTGCCTCACAGTTTCTGAAAAAATTTTGATCAAGCAAAATGTCAGTCTCTGAGCCATTCCTAAACAATGAAAAAAACGACAAGAGGGGGTGGACCACTCCTCACTCAAAGCCTGCTCACAGGCAAATGACGCAACCGACAGGCGTGAAAAACTCACGCATGCGCACGAAGGTTCAAGCTTGTCTGATGCAATCACACGTGATTCAAATCCATATGGTTTTTAAAAAAATGAATAAGGTCGGATGCTTTTCTAATAGACCTTGTATAGTTATATAATATGACTGGAACATTTTTTAAATTTTGACCTTGTGTAATTCTTCAATTGACCCCTACCTGGACGCCTATTAAAAATTCAAGTGGCCAGTCCATTCTTTCAAAAGAGTAATACCTAAGAAGGATTTGTGCCAAATTTGGTGTTTGCATCACCATTTGAAGGAGTCCTCTGAAAATATTCTGTTATCTGCTGCACTGAATGTTCTCAACAATAAATTACCATTATTATTATTTTTTAAATCAAGTCAGTATTCATTACGTTGTCAGCAGACTTCTCGGAGATTGATGATTACTTGACGAGCCACATGGAAAGAAGATCAAGAAACTAAAACTACAGATATGACTTAATTTATGTCAACTCAATAAAATAAATTATTATTATTAAGTCCCACTCATTAAATATGACCAAATCTCTCTTTTTCCCCAATGATACAAAAAACGAAATATTTGATATTTATATTTATAGCAGTGAATATTGCGCTCACAGTTAATATTTATTTATTTATAAATACAAGTAAGTTTCACCAAAAGTTAACGTGTCAAATGAATAAACAGTTGAGATATTGCTGCACATTTGAGCAGCTTTTGTCACCATTGAGTGGACAACATGAGCATTTCAGGGCTTCTGGTATATTTCCCAATTGAAACCCAAAATTCAGTAAAAAAGGCATTTCTAAATGTCAGAAGTGTATGATTTGTTTGTCATGTAGAGCTGTGACCACTCCAGTATTACAGTAATGTATAAAAAATTTGATTTTGAGAGTTTGTTCAGTTTTTTCAGTTTTAGGATGTGGAAGGTTTTGCCCTTAAGAATAGACTGAAGGATAGCAATTCTCTTGACAAGCACAACTTAAACTGGTGATATTTATATAAATGTATTAATATAAAAAAAACAAGAAATAATGTATTTAGAAATAACAGAAAATAACAAAAAAGTGTAAGCATTATTCACCTTTGTGAATAGAAATATACGTCAGATATAAAGCAGTTTCCAAAATCTGTTATTATCGTGGGGAGCACATTGATGCCACAATGTGACCTTTATTCATATTTAAAAATGCAACATTATTTTAGTTTGTCTAATGTATTGTAGCAAATGTATATTTTGCCATTTACTGGAAAGTTCCATTGGAAAGAAAGCAAGATTTTTCAAGATTTGTGTGTGTGTGTATGTGTGTGTGTGCGCATGTTGCAAATTTTTTTCAATCATGTTTTTAATCTTAAAATTGATTGTTTCTTTCATAAGTAAAGTGATTTTTGTAGCCATCAGGATGCTGTGATGAGCAACAAGTCTTGATAAATGACATGCACAAAAGGTCTATTTTACATGTGGCAACCAGAACAGGATCAAGCACATCGCATTTTGCCAACATTCCTATTTGCACACACACTGACTGACCGACTGACTCCACTAATATTATGCTTGCCTTGCTATTCCCAGCGAATTCAAATAAATCCCAGTCACATTTGATTTGTGATGAATTTGGAATCTTTGGACAGTTCAAATTTCAGCTCCAGAGCGTGTTTTTCTTGGTGGGGTCAGGTGGGGGCTGTAACGGAATTAGCACAACTAGAGACCCCAGAGCAGAGAACCGCACAGATGTAAAATCTGAACAGTTAATAACAGCTGTGGTGATGGCAGAGTTCAAAACACTGGAGGAGATGATACCGTACAACAAATATCTCTGTGTCAACAGGCAGAATGGTTAAGTGTTGAATCAGGCAGAAGATCAGGATAAACCATGAAGTCAGTCCACGAAACAAGAGTGTCAATGTGGGAGCAACAAATGAATCAAGCTAAAACTCAATGAACACAAGGAGACAGCATAGGTCAGCAACTGAGAGACAAATGGAAAAGGGAGGTGAGAAAGCAGGCATGGGAGCAAGACAATCTGGCGCTAGAGTGACGGGATGTGGATGGCTAAATATTGTGTGGCTAAATCAGCTGAGGAAGTGAGCCCATGGACAGGAAGAAATACAACCCCTGGCAAAAATTATGGAATCACCAGCCTCGGAGGATGTTCATTCAGTTGTTTAATTTTGTAGACAAAAAAGCAGATCACAGACATGACACAAAACTAAAGTCATTTCAAATGGCATCTTTCTGGCTTTAAGAAACACTATAAGAAATCAGGAAAAAAATTGTGGCAGTCAGTAACGGTTACTTTTTTAGACCAAGCAGAGGGAAAAAAAAAAATGGAATCACTCAATTCTGAGGAAAAAATTATGGAATCATGAAAAACAAAAGAACGCTCCAAACACATCACTAGTATTTTGTTGCACCACCTCTGGCTTTTATAACAGCTTGCAGTCTCTGAGGCATGGTCTTAATGAGTAACAAACAGTACTCTTCATCAATCTGGCTCCAACTTTCTCTGATTGCTGTTGCCAGATCAGCTTTGCAGGTTGGAGCCTTGTCATGGACCATTTTCTTCAACTTCCAAAGATTTTCAATTGGATTAAGATCCGGACTATTTGCAGGCCATGACATTGACCCTATGTGTCTTTTTGCAAGGAATGTTTTCACAGTTTTTGCTCTATGGCAAGATGCATTATCATCTTGAAAAATGATTTCATCATCCCCAAACATCCTTTCAATTGATGAGATAAGAAAAGTGTCCAAAATATCAACATAAACTTGTGCATTTATTGATGATGTAATGACAGCCATCTCCCCAGTGCCTTTACCTGATATGCAGCCCCATATCATCAATGACTGTGGAAATTTACATGTTCTCTTCAGGCAGTCTTCTTTATAAATCTCATTGGAACGGCACCAAACAAAAGTTCCAGCATCATCACCTTGCTCAATGCAGATTAGAGATTCATCATTGAATATGACTTTCATCCAGACATCCACAGTCCACGATTGCTTTTCCTTAGCCCATTGTATCCTTGTTTTTTTCTGTTTAGGTGTTGATGGCTTTCGTTTAGCTTTTCTGTATGTAAATCCCATTTCCTTTGGGCGGTTTCTTACAGTTCAGTCACAGACGTTGACTCCAGTTTCCTCCCATTCATTCCTCATTTGTTTTGTTGTGCATTTTCTATTTTTGAGACATATTGCTTTAAATTTTCTGTCTTGACGCTTTGATGTCTTCCTTGGTCTACCAGTATGTTTGCCTTTAACAACCTTCCCATGTTGTTTGTATTTGGTCCAGAGTTTAGACACAGCTGGCTGTGAACAACCAACATCTTTTGCAACATTGCGTGATGATTTACCCTCTTTTAAGAGTTTGATAATCCTCTCCTTTGTTTCAATCGACATCAGATCTGATTTGATGCAGGTGTTAGTTTTGGTGATGAAAATTTACAGGGTGATTCCATAATTTATTCCTCAGAATTGAGTGAGTCCATATTTTTTTCCCTCTGCTTGGTCTAAAAAAGTAACCGTTACTGACTGCCACAATTTCTTTTCTTGATTTCTTATAGTGTTTCTTAAAGCCAGAAAGTTGCCATTTGAAATGACTTTAGTTTTGTGTCATGTCTGTGATCTGCTTTTTTTCTACAAAATTAAACAACTGAATGAACATCCTCCGAGGCCGGTGATTCCATAATTTTTGCCAGGGGTTGTACACAAGAAGCAGATGTACCACAAAAAAATCATCACTGAAAAGAAATCAGTAAAGAACAAGGCAAAGAATGGAGAACAGTAAGACAACATACTAGAGAGAAAACACTAACAAGAGACACCAGAGACGTGATAAAACATGATTTCTTTGCACTGAAGCTGCCAGTGCATCAAACACTTGTGCTGTATGAGGAGATTTTTACCAGCCTGAACTCAAACCATACTGTATTTCACACAGTACAAACAGTCAGACCAGCCTGAGGTGTGGCTGCTTCCTAAAGTGATTTTAATGATACATTCTATGATGAGATCATCTGTATTTTCACTGCACTGTTAGTCATCACTGTGCATCTTTCAAAAAGAAATATCCACTGTGCGAAAACAAGTTGCAGTAGGATTTTTCTATCTGAACCACCATAGAGGTTATTAATCAACAAGACACCAGCCTTACCCCTCAGACTTCACATTAGTTATGTGCATGCACACCAGGATCTAGCAGGTGTCAAGAGATGGTCTCTGCAAGTTGTTAAACCCCCATCAAACTAGAGGCCAAATGAAAATTCAATGTACATTCAGGCAAACTCAAGGCGCACTCAAAAACCTTCGACAGCAGCCTGAGTGCATTCCAAACACTCAGGCACAGTTATGCAACCAGCCCGAATGTAAGGGCCCTGTCCCACTGGCATTTAGAAGGATTTGCGTATGGATTGCGCACAAAATTGTCCCATATTCGCCAAACATCCGCAATATCTGTGTAACATGCCTGTATGAGTCGCCCGTCAGCCGAACACGCCCGTGATCATCTACAGAGGCACACATGTCCGCAGCCAGGATTTTTGAGATGTTTAAAAATCTGAATGCGGATGACATCCGCCTTACATACTTCATAATCAATTCATACACAATACATACTCACTCTATGTGCTGTATATCTGCTGTTACCCACTAATATCCGCAACTGACGGGGATTTGCGGCTTGGCAGTGGACCGGGACAGTGTGTAAAACAGATATATATAGTACCCATCACGTCCACATCACAAACTAAAATATGTTGCAGCGAATGCATACAAATTGGCCACGAATAAAGCGTTTTTATTACATCTGCTTTGCAGCTGATTTGCGGACAATCTGTGAATGCATAACAAACACGTCACGTAAACCCAAAGTACTATATGTGGCAGAAAGCGACATACCTGCCAGTCAGTGCCAGTCCGGCTGTGTAAATCCACAATGACGTAGCTGCTGCAATCCAGGACTTTTATTTAACACAAACAAAAGGAAGAGTTGCTGTTTACCCACAACTCACTAAAAACCCCCCCCAAAAAAACCAAAACACCGTCTCACACCCCGAGCAGCTTCCCCCCTCCCCCTCCCCAAACTCATGAACAACCCTCGCATGACAACATGAACATTAACTCTGTGATCAACTTGTCCAAGTCCAGCAAATGCTCCAGAGGCTGTATTGTTGGTGTGAATAGTGATGCCGACGGCCCGAGTGCGCTTCTTTTATGACCGCAATGCAGATGCCGTGCACACACAACACGTGTGTGATGCATTCATAATACACCCATAATACTGCTGTGATAATCTCAATATGTCGGATCAGTTTCCTCAAGCCTGGCGCCAGAAAAAAAATATTAAGGGGGCGATGAGTTTATCACAGGGGGCGGGGTCACCGCCCCCCCCCCCCTCAAAAAAAGTGCACACCGGAGGGGAGGTGCCTCTGAGCGTGCGTCATGAATTGTGTGTGCTCCTGGAAAGCTCATGTATTTAGGCTACATCGTTGTAAGAGACTGACTGAGTAAGAGTAAAGAGTGATGACAGTATTTTTTTAATTACTATTTGAACGTAGAGACCCTCAGTCAAGTGATCTCCTGCATACCACAAAACCAAACCAACAACTGATCTGAGAAACGACACGAGACAGTAGATTAACCCCACATACAGCCCTCCATCACAAGCGCAAACACAGCGCAATTGGGCATGTGCTCCACTTCATGGCACAGAGCCCAACTATGCATGCAGTCACAAGTTCTTCTGAAAAACTGGAGAGATCTGAATTTGGTTGGATGAATATGGGTGGTTGTGTGTGGAGACAATTCACCTTGTTCACAACGTGACAGAACTTAACGATGCGCTGTTACACGCAATGGCATGCAATAGCGTGCAATAGCATGCAACAACACGGAACACTATTCCTGACCATGCGTAATGGTTCCTGATAATTCTACAGCAACACGTGCCATTAATCGTAATGTGTGGTAACAGGTTGCAGCAGTTCCTGAGGACACCTGACGCCTCTGCCCCGAATCATCACATTCGTGATCAGCTTCCAAGAATGTGTATTTCGTGTCATTCGTTATGTGCCATCGTTATGTTTAAATGCAGCATTAACACCCTCCCCAAGTGAGTCGTGCTGCATGATCTGCCTTTTGCTTGGCAGACTTGACGAACCCCAGGAACTCCAGCTCTGACACTGCTTGAATAAATTGAGCATGCTTTAGTTCATCCACCTTGCCATAATTGCTGGACTCAGGATCCTTGCCCTCTGCCGCACTGACAAGCGCAACCCTCAACCTATCAAATCGCTTGAACACAGACACACGCCATATCCGTTTGTTTTAAAATGAATTACTTTAGTTAATTAATTTGGTTTATTTGTTAAATATGTGATATTATTGAATAACTAATATTTTGCTATATTTTCCAGTATTTCTTTTTCTTTCTTTTTTATGTTTATTCTTTGATAACTCTCACATCCGAGGGGGCGAGGTTGATGACGTGAGGGGGCGTCACCCCCAAATGCCCCCTCGTGTCGCCGGGTCTGAGTTTCCTCACTACATGCGTTATATAACCATGATTGTTCATCATATATTTGCTATATATTATTAATATATCCGTAATTATACTGGGACATTTGTCATTTTTGGCCATTTTTGTTGCAGACGACAACGAACGCCCGCAATTTGTATACTCAATTCATGCGCAATTAATCCTCTCCCCAGTGGGTTAGGGTGGAACAGGGCCCTAAAGAACATGCTCTCAACTCTTAAAATGTGTTAGAGGTGTAAAAATCTTGAATGGCGGTCGGCGTGCAGTCTGACCCCAATCTGACTGCGTTCTAAATATTATGACGGTGTCATAACATTGATAGGACCAGTGGTGGGCACAGATAACCAAAAAATTTACTTCGATAACTGAAACGTTATCTTTGATAAAGATAAAACGATAAACCACCCAAAAATGTATCGGAAGTTACAGATAACTGATACATTCTAGTATTGTCTCTGGTACACCTGCAACTACTAACAAGCTAATTTTGAGTTTTAACACCACGATCGCTTCTGGTAGCATCAAACGCGACAACAGACCCAAACAATGAGCAGGCACTTCTGTCTTTGAGTGGCCCTGCCCCCTGCTGGAAGCTCCTGTTTACTACAAGGCTTCCAGCATAGAAGCAAGCTGAGAGGAGCCACAAAGCTCAGCTCTCTACTCAATCGCAATGCATCCGTCAGGCGGAGGTCTTGGAAAATAAAGCAATGCTGAGTTATGGTTTGGTGTAAAAATAAAATGAATACCGATAGAATAACTCCATTAATGTCAATTCTGTCATTTGTATAAAGTTAAAATATAACATATATCTTTTAATGTTGAATAATGCACTAATTCTGAAGTTTTGTAACAAACACAGACAGATCGCAAAGGATTCAGGGTAAAATGTGCCTCCGCTAACACTGATTTGGTTGAGTCATTCATTATGTAAACCAACACATTAATGTGACGTGTGTCGTGTGTTGGTGTTAAGACTAATATTTTTGAAGAAACTACGGATATTAGCTTACAACACTGAACAATGAACTTTGATTGTTATGTGCCGACGTGGGTTGAGGAGCGGACCTGCGTCTGACTGAACCCAGCGCTAAATAACCAGAAAGCAGTTCCAAAAAACAAAACAATTTTATTTTCCCCCTCTTGTGCAATACTCGGTGTACAACATAAAAGTGCGTTTGTCTGGCGGAGTGAAGGACGGCGCGCTCTCCAGCGCCCAAAGGGATCGAAGCCCGGCGCTCCTGGACTCACATTCACCGCCAAACACCCCCCAGGTGGACACGACAAACTGACTCTGTGAAGGATAGAAGAGGTGAGGTAAGTCAACAGCTACAACTAATATCCTTCAAAGGCACACACTATCAGCAACACATTCAGGTCTGAATTTAAGCTTTATGTAAATGAGCAGCTTCTCACAACAGGTGGAGGATCATCAGTCCGCACGCCACGGCTGTGAGAAGCGAGCTGCACAATTCTCATCAATGTTCAAATATACTGCGTAACAAAATACCAAATTACTATTAACACTTATTCAGACAATCAATCACCTCTGATGTGTGCTGACAGCATGTGTCCCTCACCCGTCCTCCTTCACAGGCACGATGTGTCAAACCCAGGCGCGGTCCTCAGCGTCTCACAAACGAACGTCACAAGGTCGAGTTCCCGGCAATTCTGCTTGAATCACTCATGGCTTAAATGCAGAACGCCATCTCATTATCTGCTTCAGCTGAAAGTCTTTAAGTCTGCACGTGAGCATCATCCACAGGTGCTGTGAGTCATTAGGCCTGCACATGAACATCCTCCACAAGTGCAGCCAGTTATGCTGATGAGGGTGAAGGATTCTTCTGCCAGCACCTTCTCCACAGACACAAACCAGTTTGCATGCCACCTGGAGAGCAAAGAAAAGAAAACAACACAAAAACATCCAGCCAAACCCCCCAACACACAGCATTGATAATTGCATTCTAGACTCACACGCCATTCCAGCAAGGGGCAGTAAATCATCTATATATTAAAAGCGTGATTTTATTTAGTATGTTCAATGTAAGTACATAACGGACAGGGGTGGTGGCCAAGTGGTTATTGCACTTGGTTGCAGTGTGGAAGATTCCTGGTTCAAACCCCACCCCTGCCACATTTCTTAATGGAATGTGAAGCTGCATCAGGAAGGATATCCGGCGTAAAACGTGTGCCAATTCAACATGTAGATCCACCTTGGATTTGCTGTGGCGACCCCGAGTGCAGCTGAAGGGACTTACTTATTAATGTAAGTACATGGTATAATTGTACATACAGTAAAAATACATGGATGCACAAGAAAGTGAAAACACTTAATTCCATCCCACTTAAAAATCAAATGACAAAATAGAAGTAATACTAATAATGATAGTGTATATATGATAACAAGAACCTAAACAATTTACAAATACATTAAGACAGTAAATTAAAAATTACATAATTAACAGGAAATAACAGGGTTGAGTTCTTCTTCTAAAAAATGTTGAGGTGTAAGGTATAAGGTTCTAAAATCATTCTGGACTCGCACACCATTCCAACTCATTATAGAAATTTTGCATAATTTATTACCACCCTTGAAAAATGTCAGCTCTCTATTTTCACTACCCAATCTAGAGCCCATGGATCCCCACAGGCACTGCACTATAGTCTTTAATAATTCCTCAGACTGACATCACTTGCTTTGTGTAAAGTGACCTTTGTGTAAGGTCCAAGGTTTTGTTTTTCCTCAGTGAAAATCATCTTCATGTTTTGACCACAATCAACCGTGTAAAAGTTCTCACTGAGCTGTTTGAAGGCTAAACAGAGATAAATGAGCCAAAAACCTTATTGACATATGGCTGAAGTTTTACATGTTTTCTAGGTCATTGTTATGATTTTCACCCTTTTCAGTAGAGAGCAAGTACACAATCTCATACAGCAGCAGCACGTATACTTTTGTAACAGTGTGACATGTATGATGCTGTTGTGTGATAATTTCTCAAAAACTGTCATGCAAATTCCTTTTGAGCTTAAAATAAATGAAATAAATTGTGGCTTGAGCAACATTAATGCTCCATATATGTTGAGTGTGACAAACAGCACACACAAGATGAAGATTAAAAAATATATAACGCACTGCTAAAATACCCTCTACTGTATGAACTTGATAATTTGCAATAGTTTAATTAATTATTAAGATATTGTCTTACATACAATTTGTACATGTACAATAAAGCCCCTCTATCAATCAAACAATATTTACATTTTAATGGCATCTGTAGGAGGCATGTGTATGTTTACATGCGCTTTTGATAAGAGCGGAAGTTAGCTTTGGGTTAGCAGAAGTTAGTGTGCATGCTGACGTCTGCGAAATGTCTTGTAAATCACTCTACAGGTGTTATCAAGTTTTAAAGCAGTGTATTCAGTTTTAGAAGTGTTTATTTCTCACTAGCTTTTATATAATATATGACACAGAGGTTATATTTACACATAAAGGAAAGTTTGCAGCTAGCTACCAGCCTGTGATGTTAAATGTCTTTGTAAATCACTTCAGAGATGTTTTTTACGATGGCATTTTAGGGCCACATTGTTTTTTTTTTTTTTTTTTACACATCGAGAATAAAGTCGTAATATTGCGAGAATACAGTCGTAATATTACTAGAAAAAAACTTGTAATATTATGAGAAAAAAAAACTCATACTAGCCATCTCCTCCTCTATGATAGAGGTGATTTTGAGAGCTACTAAGCGCCGGAACCAGGGCTGGATCCAGAGTGAAAATCTGACAGATGCATTTTTGCCCAATGGTAAAATAAAAATCGTACGCGTCTTGTTATTCAATAATCTTTATTCTTTTACTCATGTGCAACATACACTGTCACACTTCTTTTAATATATTTATTATAATTCATGGACCATAGTGAACACTTCTTATTTGCATAAATATGATGTCCTAAAAAAACAACACTATAACAAAAATTGACTGTAAACAGGATCAAATTTATTGCCAAAATCTTTCAGTTATACCTGAATCTATATATGATTTTTTTTAATTGATAAAATCAATAAAAATATGACTGCATATATTCTTAATAATAATATATTGAGATACAGACAGTTCACAGAAGACATTTTCCATTGATACCAATCAAAATTAGAAACAGTCCAGCAGGTAACAATATTCATCATGTCACAATTGTGATATATGTACAATTGTGATGTATTTGTTTTGGTATATTTAGATTTTGTTGTGATTTGGCACTTTATAAGCCTCTTAAATTGAAATTAAATTGAAATTGAACATTTTATTGTCTTAAAGTAAATAAATACGAAATTGGTCACTGGATCCTTAAACTTTGGACATAATAAACTCTACATGGTGGATCCTTGATCTCTGGACATAAATAGGAATAAACAAAATCTGTAGTTTTTGTCAAAAGCATTTCCTTTCAGACATTATTGGCATAAATGTGTTTCCATATATCTGAGCTGAGCTCTGCTGTGCTGCACTTCAGGATGTAATTTGTAAAGAAATACAGCACATCTCATTTTGGGAGGAAAAAAACGTTTTAGTCAATTGTAGTTTCTTGTCTGTATTACAACATTTGTAAGAGGTGTCATTTTATTTAAAGTGGCAATTCGTTTTGAAGTTATTAATTCCAACCGGACTCTCGGCAGAGAGCCGCGCAACGTTTGGAACTGTGCCAACGGAACGGAGGATGATTCTCGTTTCTTGACTGCAAAAGACAAGAGTCCCAGTTAGTGACTTTAATCCACACAAAAGTGACTCACGGTATTTTAATGGCTTTGAGAGGGGTTAAAAGCGTACTTACCATTTCTGAAGAGCAGTGAATCAAAGAACCAATGAGCTAGTGGATCGAAGCATTGCTTCAAAATATCTGTCCGATGCAACTGCATCGGTCCAAACCGGTCTGGATCCGGGCATGGGAACTACAGGCGAAGTCCATGTGGTTCCTCCTGCGGAATAAACACATTTTCTTGCATATTCTTTTCAAAGTTCTGATACTAATGATAATGTGCTGCAGATGGGCCAAAAGATAAAGTACTTTGGGAGGGTGTGGTGTAATGGTTTGGACGTTGGCCTGTGATGCCAGCGATCTGGGTTTGAATCTCGATTGCAACTATGCTTCCAACTGGCACTTTCAACAGGAGTGCTGGGGAGGAGAGAGAGACGTGCTGTGGGCCCTTTTGGAAACAACCCTCAGGCTTTCGTTGGCTACCCACGTTCAAAAAGAACCTCTATCTCACTCCCTTATTCGTAAAACCTGTACTGTAGTACAACTTAAAGTGCTCCACAGATCTCATTTTGAGATGCAGAGTTTTTCTCTCATAAAATTAAATCTTTATTATCATAATAATATGACTTGATTCTTGTAACATAATGAGTTTTTTTTCTCATAAAAATATGACTTTATTCTCGTAATGTTACAAGTTTTTTTGTAATATTATGACTTTATTCTCATAATATTACAGATTTGTTCTCGCAAAATTACAACTTTATTCTCATAAATTATGACTTTATTCTCGTAATATTACAACTTTATTCTCAAAGTCTTAAAAAAAAAACAACAACAACAACAACAACAAAACTCAATGTGGCCCTAAAACGCTGTTGTAGATATTAGGTTCCAAAAAACATCATTTTCAGTTGTAGAAGTGTTTATTTTTCACTAGCTTTTACATATTATATGCGGAAGATGTTATATTTAGCCAAAAATGAAGCGGCGTTAGCAGCTAGGAAATGACGTTACCATGCTAACGTCTGCGAGATTATACCATAAAAATAGGAATAGAATGTGACATTTTAACCTCTTAAAACACCTCTTAAAATAGTTAAAGGTTAGCCGTCTTTGAACTTGTCCAAAGTCTGTATCCCAAGAATGTTCCCAGTGAATTTGAAGACCCTGGTAGTAATAGGACTGGACTTATGCTGAGCACAGACAGATGGACGGACGGATGAACGCAAAGCCTTTGCAATACCCAATGGCCATAGTTGATGGCTTCAGGTAAAAACAACTAAAAGCACACAATCTGTAACACTATTCCAGTCTTTATTCTGAAATCTCAAGGAGAATATCTCAAATACACTGTTAGATATATCTGTGTGTTTATTTTCTATTTTGCTGTTTTGGTTTGGTATCAAGTATTTGCTATCATTAAATGGTCATACTTCTTATGGGTTCTCGTTATCTGTTTAAACGTACATGTGAACTGGTTCTAACTGGTTTATCGCCCAGCACACAGAGAGTCGGGGGCAGTGGTTTGAAGTATTATGAGGTCATGCTTGATTCTAAGAATAATGGTGTTTACAGCACAGCAGAGGTCAGCAGGTGTGTTACGACGTGTCACTTTGTCACGTCACCCGTGTGGTAATGTTTGTGCTCATATCGTTCTGCTCATTATTTTGTGACCGCGTGCTGTTGCATGGAATGTTATGAACCTGGGACCTGCACACGTTAGTGTCTGTGCGAGTGGCCTTTTAGAGGACGACTGTTTCAGAATCACATTTTAACATTGTGAGTTTTTTCTGTTGTGCTTGGAGAATGGTTGGATTGCGATTTTACAGGTTGTTTGCTCACCAGCTGCATGTCGCTCTGTTTCCTTGCTGTAGGCAAGTGTGATTGTTTGTCATTGGCTGTGGTGTGGGCTACACTGAAAAAAGTGAAACAGTGCATTTCATTCAAAGTACTTATTCACATTGTTCTAATGGAAAATTGTGGTTTCCAGTTTAAATCTGCTGGAATCACTTTACAAAATCCTAAATACACATTGTGAGAAACTAAAACATTTTTTTCAATTTTTATAAGTTGATCCAAAGTAGCATTTTTTTCAGTGTAAGTGGAACACTTAGTAATAAAATTAGGCTCATTTAAAGCATGTAACTGAAAAGAACTGTCAAAAAGCTTATTTTAAGACACTTCAACCACACTTCTTGATGAAATAAAAGCTGCACCTGCTCTGAATTTCCATCATGCATGTGATATAGTATTTTAAATAAGCAAACCAAACTACTGCATTTATTGTTTTTGAGTTATTGTGTCAACAAAATGGATTTTTAAGGACGCATTAATTTATCTACATCTCCATTCACTGCTTTTTACAGGGTATATGCCTAGGCTAGTACCCATGCCTAGGATAGTGCCAATACCACAGACTGTTCCTTCCCAAGTACAGGACCATCAGACTGAAAAACCCCTTTGTCCCTCAGGCCATCAGACTGTATAACTCCTCACTCTGGGGGAGGAGTAACAGGAAGACAGGGAATGGGAAGGAGAGGAACGGTAGTAGCCAGTAGCGAACAGAATTTCTGGTATTTATATCTGTATTTACATTTTGCAAATTGTTTTTTACTTTTACCTTTGATACTCTGTGTGCTTCTTACCCTGTGTGCTGCTAGACAATGCTGCTGGAACCTCAGTTTCCCTGAGGGAGACTTCCCAAGGGATTAATAAAATTCTATGTAATCTCTAATCGAATCTAATGCCTAGAAAAAAAAAATGCTTTCACTCATTTCATTCATTTGTGTTCAAGTATAAAACTCCAGCATTTTCTAACCAGGAGTTTTCACACATGCACACATTCTTATTTATTATGCAAGACGAGCACCTGCAGCTCTGTTTCCTCACAGTCGTGGGAAGGGCAGCTGTAATATTTACTGATGCTTTCTGGTGTGGGACTGCAGTCTGAAGACATTGTTATTATGTCCCTCCTTCTTCCTCCTTCTGCGTTTCCAGGGCAGATCCAAGCAGAGAGTGTGATAAGGACGAACACTGACCTTTTCTGTCAAATCTGACACATTTACATACAAAAAGACATAAATGTTTGCAGAATAGGTTTATTTTATTTTATTTATTTTTTTTTGCATGTGTTGCATTTGTTAATAGTGTAGCAATTTGGAAAGAGTCATCTCCTCTTTATTGTTATTTTGAGGAAGTAGTAGTTTAAAAATTTACAGAAGTGGTCTCATGGCTGGAAGGTCACTGTTTTGCTTCCTGGCTCAGGAGAAGTGGAGAAGTGGAGAAGTGGAGAGGAGAAGTGTTTTTGGGAGAAGTGAAAAAGCACCACTTGACCCACCACTAAACAAGTTTCTGAACGTGGGCCGACGTCGGACTGTAGTTTGAGCCGGTTTTGTCCGTTTCCCTGCTCTTCGCAAAAATACACCAAAAAATGACACATCTGTGTAGTTGGATTCCTGAGTTGACCGGGGAAAATTAGCCAACAAACCTTTATTCAGGTGAAGGTCAAAGTCATTGGGGCCAAAGGTCAAACCTGCACCAAACCTGGTACACACACACTGTGTAGGCGGATACTGGAATCACTGAGGCAAAGTCAGCCAAAGGCCAGATATTCAGGTGAATATCAAGGTCACTGGGGGTCAAAGGTCAAACTTGTATTCTTGAATTGTATAAGGCATGTTCAGCCCACTTTCTATTATTCACATGAAGGCCAAGCTTATTGGATCAAAGGGGGAAAAAACATTTGACTTCAATTTGCAGCAAACATGACACACCTATATGAAACTGGATTCCTGAATTGCAAAGGAGTCAAAAATCAGTTATTCGGGTGAAGGTCAACATCATCAGGGTCAAATGTCAGATTTCCACCCAATGAAAATGTGTTTTGTAATGACTGCCAACAAATCACAAGGGCAGACACTATCCAGAGTATGCATCTCCCTGTCACAGGACTTCTTCTACCTTGGACATGTTTAGAATTCCAAGCAGGAACAGCATCACAATTCTAATCCTAAACAGAGAATTCTGTCTGTGAACAGCTCACGTTCACAGGCATTATTAACATTTGGAAATTCTCTCCTAAACACGCTCATTCTAATTGGTGCTACGTATGCTGTACTTACCCGACCTACCTGATGTTAATGTATTTCTGCTCCTGCTGGGGCTGAAAACTGTGATCTAGGGGGCACTGTTTTGTCCTAGTGTGATCTGGAATTCTCTTTAAGTTGATTTTGCATGGAAAAAGTAAGGTTGTTTACTGAGAGGTCATAGGGAGGCATTTGGGGATCAAAACTTAAAACTGCAAAACATTTAGATTTCAAAAAGAGCAGAATGAAGCTGTGGCAGAATGTATTTTTCTGAGAATCAACTTGCTGAAGGCAGAACTGTTTCAGAGCGATAAGGACGAGGGAATGTTTTGAGAGTGTGGCTGAATGAGAAGAGATAAATATCTCTTTCCCATAATATCCATCCACATGTTTGAACGAGGGCTGGCTACTTGCATACCGGAGTGCGGGATTATAAAAGTGTCGACAAGACCAAACAGACTGACCACATATTGATTTAAATACGCCCCCTGAATCTTTTCTCTTTTTTGGACTCGGCAGTTGTAATAGTCAAGTCACATGTCCCAATTTCTATCTTGAATGTGATGATGGTTTCCTGCAGGTGGTAGACTGGTATATGTTTATTAAGCAGAAGAAAGTTGCTTTTTCTTTCGATCTTATGCATCAAAGTTCACAATATTTTAATAAGTTGACCCTCATTATATGCCGTTTCAAAATGTGCAGATGTACAAGATAATAACATTTACTGTATGTTATGTGATGTACTGTCACACAATACATACAGTACTCTCAGTACACACAGTACAATGCCACTTTGCCACACACTAAATTTGTGCTATCCACAGTTTCTGCAGTCACAGCCTCAGAAATCTCTAAATCCTTCAGAGTTATCATGGGCATCTTGGTGGTTTCCCACACTAGTCTCCTTCTTGACAGCTGTCTGTCACACAGTATTGTAGATAGTGTTTGTATTTCTTAGTTACTAATATGATACACAATGACAGCAACACATTTGCATGCAACAGCTCCATCATCAGAATACACAGAAAATTTTAGAGTTAAATCAACTCTGCGTGACTATATTTGGTCTCACTCCAAACTGAGTGACGTCAACACTATTGTGGTCCAAAATCAGCTCTATCATAGTGTTAAATTAGCTCTGTCATAGTGTTAAATCAGCTCTATCATAGTGTTAAATCAGCTTTATTATAGTGTTAAGTCAGCTCTATCATAGTGTTAAATCAGCTTTATGATAGTGTTAAGTCAGCTTAATCATAGTGTTAAATCAGCTTTATGATAGTGTTAAGTCAGTTTAATCATAGTGTTAAATCAGCTCTAACATAGTGTTAAGTTAGCTCTATCATAGTGTTAAATCAGCTTTATGATAGTGTTAAGTCAGCTAAATCATAGTGTTAAATCAGCTCTAACATAGTGTTACGTCAGCTTAATCATAGTGTTAAATCAGCTTTATGATAGTGTTAAGTCAGTTTAATCATAGTGTTAAATCAGCTCTAACATAGTGTTAAGTTAGCTCTATCATAGTGTTAAATCAGCTTTATGATAGTGTTAAGTCAGCTAAATCATAGTGTTAAATCAGCTCTAACATAGTGTTACGTCAGCTTAATCATAGTGTTAAATCAGCTTTATGATAGTGTTAAGTCAGTTTAATCATAGTGTTAAATCAGCTCTAACATAGTGTTAAGTTAGCTCTATCATAGTGTTAAATCAGCTTTATGATAGTGTTAAGTCAGCTAAATCATAGTGTTAAATCAGCTCTATTATAGTGTTAAATCAGCTTTATGATAGTGTTAAGTCAGCTAAATCATAGTGTTAAATCAGCTCTAACATAGTGTTAAGTCAACTTAATCATAGTGTTAAATCAGCTTTATGATAGTGTTAAGTCAGCTCTATCATAGTGATAAATCAGCTTTATGATAGTGTTAAGTCAGCTTAATCATAGTGTTAAATCAGCTTTATGATAGTGTTAAGTCAGCTTAATCATAGTGTTAAATCAGCTCTAACATAGTGTTAAGTTAGCTCTATCATAGTGTTAAATCAGTTTTATGATAGTGTTAAGTCAGCTAAATCATAGTGTTAAATCAGCTCTATTATAGTGTTAAATCAGCTTTATGATAGTGTTAAGTCAGCTAAATCATAGTGTTAAATCAGCTCTAACATAGTGTTACGTCAGCTTAATCATAGTGTTAAATCAGCTTTATGATAGTGTTAAGTCAGCTTAATCATAGTGATAAATCAGCTTTATGATAGTGTTAAGTCAGCTTAATCATAGCGTTAAATCAGCTTTATGATAGTGTTAAGTCAGCTTAATCATAGTGATAAATCAGCTTTATGATAGTGTTAAGTCAGCTCTATCATAGTGATAAATCAGCTTTATGATAGTGTTAAGTCAGCTTAATCATAGTGATAAATCAGCTTTATGATAGTGTTAAGTCAGCTTAATCATAGCGTTAAATCAGCTCTAACATAGTGTTAAGTTAGCTCTATCATAGTGTTAAATCAGCTTTATGATAGTGTTAAGTCAGCTTAATAATAGTGATAAATCAGCTTTATGATAGTGTTAAGTCAGCTCTATCATAGTGATAAATCAGCTTTATGATAGTGTTAAGTCAGCTTAATCATAGTGATAAATCAGCTTTATGATAGTGTTAAGTCAGCTCTATCATAGTGATAAATCAGCTTTATGATAGTGTTAAGTCAGCTTAATCATAGTGATAAATCAGCTTTATGATAGCGTTAAGTCAGCTCTATCATAGTGATAAATCAGCTTTATGATAGTGTTAAGTCAGCTTAATCATAGTGATAAATCAGCTTTATGATAGTGTTAAGTCAGCTTAATCATAGCGTTAAATCAGCTCTAACATAGTGTTAAGTTAGCTCTATCATAGTGTTAAATCAGCTTTATGATAGTGTTAAGTCAGCTTAATCATAGTGTTAAATCAGCTCTAACATAGTGTTAAGTTAGCTCTATCATAGTGTTAAATCAGCTTTATGATAGTGTTAAGTCAGCTTAATCATAGTGTTAAATCAGCTCTGACATAGTGTTAAGTTAGCTCTATAATAGTGTTAAATCAGCTTTATGATAGTGTTAAGTCAGCTTAATCATAGTGTTAAATCAGCTCTAACATAGTGTTAAGTCAGCTCTATCATAGTGTTAAATCAGCTTTATGATAGTGTTAAGTCAGCTTAATCATAGTGTTAAATCAGCTCTAACATAGTGTTAAATCAGCTCTATCATAGTGTTAAATCAGCTTTATCATAGTGTTAAATCAGCTTTATGATAGTGTTAAGTCAGCTTAATCATAGTGTTAAATCAGCTCTATCATAGTGTTAAATCAGCTTTATTATAGTGTTAAGTCAGCTCTATCATAGTGTTAAATCAGCTTTATGATAGTGTTAAGTCAGCTTAATCATAGTGTTAAATCAGCTTTATGATAGTGTTAAGTCAGCTTAATCATAGTGTTAAATCAGCTCTAACATAGTGTTAAGTTAGCTCTATCATAGTGTTAAATCAGCTTTATGATAGTGTTAAGTCAGCTAAATCATAGTGTTAAATCAGCTCTATTATAGTGTTAAATCAGCTTTATGATAGTGTTAAGTCAGCTAAATCATAGTGTTAAATCAGCTCTAACATAGTGTTAAGTCAACTTAATCATAGTGTTAAATCAGCTTTATGATAGTGTTAAGTCAGCTCTATCATAGTGATAAATCAGCTTTATGATAGTGTTAAGTCAGCTTAATCATTGTGTTAAATCAGCTTTATGATAGTGTTAAGTCAGCTTAATCATAGTGTTAAATCAGCTCTAACATAGTGTTAAGTTAGCTCTATCATAGTGTTAAATCAGCTTTATGATAGTGTTAAGTCAGCTAAATCATAGTGTTAAATCAGCTCTATTATAGTGTTAAATCAGCTTTATGATAGTGTTAAGTCAGCTAAATCATAGTGTTAAATCAGCTCTAACATAGTGTTAAGTCAGCTTAATCATAGTGTTAAATCAGCTTTATGATAGTGTTAAGTCAGCTCTATCATAGTGATAAATCAGCTTTATGATAGTGTTAAGTCAGCTTAATCATAGCGTTAAATCAGCTTTATGATAGTGTTAAGTCAGCTTAATCATAGTGATAAATCAGCTTTATGATAGTGTTAAGTCAGCTCTATCATAGTGATAAATCAGCTTTATGATAGTGTTAAGTCAGCTTAATCATAGTGATAAATCAGCTTTATGATAGTGTTAAGTCAGCTTAATCATAGCGTTAAATCAGCTCTAACATAGTGTTAAGTTAGCTCTATCATAGTGTTAAATCAGCTTTATGATAGTGTTAAGTCAGCTTAATCATAGTGATAAATCAGCTTTATGATAGTGTTAAGTCAGCTCTATCATAGTGATAAATCAGCTTTATGATAGTGTTAAGTCAGCTTAATCATAGTGATAAATCAGCTTTATGATAGTGTTAAGTCAGCTCTATCATAGTGATAAATCAGCTTTATGATAGTGTTAAGTCAGCTTAATCATAGTGATAAATCAGCTTTATGATAGTGTTAAGTCAGCTCTATCATAGTGATAAATCAGCTTTATGATAGTGATAAGTCAGCTTAATCATAGTGATAAATCAGCTTTATGATAGTGTTAAGTCAGCTTAATCATAGCGTTAAATCAGCTCTAACATAGTGTTAAGTTAGCTCTATCATAGTGTTAAATCAGCTTTATGATAGTGTTAAGTCAGCTTAATCATAGTGTTAAATCAGCTCTAACATAGTGTTAAGTTAGCTCTATCATAGTGTTAAATCAGCTTTATGATAGTGTTAAGTCAGCTTAATCATAGTGTTAAATCAGCTCTGACATAGTGTTAAGTTAGCTCTATAATAGTGTTAAATCAGCTTTATGATAGTGTTAAGTCAGCTTAATCATAGTGTTAAATCAGCTCTAACATAGTGTTAAGTCAGCTCTATCATAGTGTTAAATCAGCTTTATGATAGTGTTAAGTCAGCTTAATCATAGTGTTAAATCAGCTCTAACATAGTGTTAAATCAGCTCTATCATAGTGTTAAATCAGCTTTATCATAGTGTTAAATCAGCTTTATGATAGTGTTAAGTCAGCTTAATCATAGTGTTAAATCAGCTCTAACATAGTGTTAAGTCAGCTCTATCATAGTGTTAAATCAGCTTTATGATAGTGTTAAGTCAGCTTAATCATAGTGTTAAATCAGCTCTAACATAGTGTTAAGTCAGCTCTATCATAGTGTTAAATCAGCTTTATGATAGTGTTAAGTCAGCTTAATCATAGTGTTAAATCAGCTTTATGATAGTGTTAAGTCAGCTTAATTATAGTGTTAAATCAGCTCTAACATAGTGTTAAGTTAGCTCTATCATAGTGTTAAATCAGCTTTATGATAGTGTTAAGTCAGCTTAATCATAGTGTTAAATCAGCTCTAACATAGTGTTGTTAGCTCTATCATAGTGTTAAATCAGCTTTATGATAGTGTTAAGTCAGCTTAATCATAGTGTTAAATCAGCTCTAACATAGTGTTAAGTCAGCTCTATCATAGTGCTAAATCAGCTTTATGATAGTGTTAAGTCAGCTTAATCATAGTGTTAAATCAGCTTTATGATAGTGTTAAGTCAGCTCTATCAGTGCTAAATCAGCTTTATGATAGTGTTAAGTCAGCGTAATCATAGTGTTAAATCAGCTCTAACATAGTGTTAAGTCAGCTCTATCATAGTGTTAAATCAGCTTTATGATAGTGTTAAGTCAGCTTAATCATAGTGTTAAATCAGCTCTAACATAGTGTTAAATCAGCTCTATCATAGTGTTAAATCAGCTTTATCATAGTGTTAAATCAGCTTTATGATAGTGTTAAGTCAGCTTAATCATAGTGTTAAATCAGCTTTATGATAGTGTTAAGTCAGCGTAATCATAGTGTTAAATCAGCTTTATGATAGTGTTAAGTCAGCTTAATCATAGTGTTAAATCAGCTCTAACATAGTGTTAAATCAGATTTATCATAGTGTTAAATCAGCTTTATGATACTGTTAAGTTAGCTCTATCATAGTGTTAAATCAGCTTTATCATAGTGTTAAATCAGCTTTATGATAGTGTTAAGTCAGCTCTATCATAGTGATAAATCAGCTTTATGATAGTGTTAAGTCAGCTTAATCATAGCGTTAAATCAGCTTTATGATAGTGTTAAGTCAGCTTAATCATAGTGATAAATCAGCTTTATGATAGTGTTAAGTCAGCTCTATCATAGTGATAAATCAGCTTTATGATAGTGTTAAGTCAGCTTAATCATAGTGATAAATCAGCTTTATGATAGTGTTAAGTCAGCTTAATCATAGCGTTAAATCAGCTCTAACATAGTGTTAAGTTAGCTCTATCATAGTGTTAAATCAGCTTTATGATAGTGTTAAGTCAGCTTAATCATAGTGATAAATCAGCTTTATGATAGTGTTAAGTCAGCTCTATCATAGTGATAAATCAGCTTTATGATAGTGTTAAGTCAGCTTAATCATAGTGATAAATCAGCTTTATGATAGTGTTAAGTCAGCTCTATCATAGTGATAAATCAGCTTTATGATAGTGTTAAGTCAGCTTAATCATAGTGATAAATCAGCTTTATGATAGTGTTAAGTCAGCTCTATCATAGTGATAAATCAGCTTTATGATAGTGATAAGTCAGCTTAATCATAGTGATAAATCAGCTTTATGATAGTGTTAAGTCAGCTTAATCATAGCGTTAAATCAGCTCTAACATAGTGTTAAGTTAGCTCTATCATAGTGTTAAATCAGCTTTATGATAGTGTTAAGTCAGCTTAATCATAGTGTTAAATCAGCTCTAACATAGTGTTAAGTTAGCTCTATCATAGTGTTAAATCAGCTTTATGATAGTGTTAAGTCAGCTTAATCATAGTGTTAAATCAGCTCTGACATAGTGTTAAGTTAGCTCTATAATAGTGTTAAATCAGCTTTATGATAGTGTTAAGTCAGCTTAATCATAGTGTTAAATCAGCTCTAACATAGTGTTAAGTCAGCTCTATCATAGTGTTAAATCAGCTTTATGATAGTGTTAAGTCAGCTTAATCATAGTGTTAAATCAGCTCTAACATAGTGTTAAATCAGCTCTATCATAGTGTTAAATCAGCTTTATCATAGTGTTAAATCAGCTTTATGATAGTGTTAAGTCAGCTTAATCATAGTGTTAAATCAGCTCTAACATAGTGTTAAGTCAGCTCTATCATAGTGTTAAATCAGCTTTATGATAGTGTTAAGTCAGCTTAATCATAGTGTTAAATCAGCTCTAACATAGTGTTAAGTCAGCTCTATCATAGTGTTAAATCAGCTTTATGATAGTGTTAAGTCAGCTTAATCATAGTGTTAAATCAGCTTTATGATAGTGTTAAGTCAGCTTAATTATAGTGTTAAATCAGCTCTAACATAGTGTTAAGTTAGCTCTATCATAGTGTTAAATCAGCTTTATGATAGTGTTAAGTCAGCTAAATCATAGTGTTAAATCAGCTCTAACATAGTGTTAAGTCAGCTTAATCATAGTGTTAAATCAGCTTTATGATAGTGTTAAGTCAGCTCTATCATAGTGATAAATCAGCTTTATGATAGTGTTAAGTCAGCTTAATCATAGTGTTAAATCAGCTTTATGATAGTGTTAAGTCAGCTTAATCATAGTGTTAAATCAGCTCTAACATAGTGTTGAGTTAGCTCTATCATAGTGTTAAATCAGCTTTATGATAGTGTTAAGTCAGCTTAATCATAGTGTTAAATCAGCTCTAACATAGTGTTGTTAGCTCTATCATAGTGTTAAATCAGCTTTATGATAGTGTTAAGTCAGCTTAATCATAGTGTTAAATCAGCTCTAACATAGTGTTAAGTCAGCTCTATCATAGTGCTAAATCAGCTTTATGATAGTGTTAAGTCAGCTTAATCATAGTGTTAAATCAGCTTTATGATAGTGTTAAGTCAGCTCTATCAGTGCTAAATCAGCTTTATGATAGTGTTAAGTCAGCGTAATCATAGTGTTAAATCAGCTCTAACATAGTGTTAAGTCAGCTCTATCATAGTGTTAAATCAGCTTTATGATAGTGTTAAGTCAGCTTAATCATAGTGTTAAATCAGCTCTAACATAGTGTTAAATCAGCTCTATCATAGTGTTAAATCAGCTTTATCATAGTGTTAAATCAGCTTTATGATAGTGTTAAGTCAGCTTAATCATAGTGTTAAATCAGCTTTATGATAGTGTTAAGTCAGCGTAATCATAGTGTTAAATCAGCTTTATGATAGTGTTAAGTCAGCTTAATCATAGTGTTAAATCAGCTCTAACATAGTGTTAAATCAGATTTATCATAGTGTTAAATCAGCTTTATGATACTGTTAAGTTAGCTCTATCATAGTGTTAAATCAGCTTTATCATAGTGTTAAATCAGCTTTATGATAGTGTTAAGTCAGCTTAATCATAGTGTTAAATCAGCTCTAACATAGTGTTAAGTCAGCTCTATCATAGTGTTAAATCAGCTTTATGATAGTGTTAAGTCAGCTTAATCATAGTGTTAAATCAGCTCTAACATAGTGTTAAATCAGCTTTATCATAGTGTTAAATCAGCTTTATGATAGTGTTAAGTCAGCTTAATCATAGTGTTAAATCAGCTCTAACATAGTGTTAAATCAGCTTTATCATAGTGTTAAATCAGCTTTATCATAGCACTTACATTATGATAAGAAGTACATACTTGCACTGTGAAAACTCTGTCTTTATCCCTCTATTTAAGTAAATATTTTTGGGGTTTTAAGATGAACATTTTCAATGTCCAATAATTATTTGTCTGTGCAGGTAGAAACTCACCTGCTACAAACAAATTTTATTCCAGTTTGGAACCTTTCTCATTTTCATAGGATGGATTGGACTCCAGCCCATTCATCTGTGGGGACCTCTTGGGGTGTATTTATTAACACCAAAGAATGACATAAGACACTTTAGGTCAAAGGTGTTGTCCTTGCATCAGTGTGCCGCAGCTCCTTCGCTCTCTCTCTCTCTCGCTCTCTCTCTCTCTCTCTCTCTCTCTCTCTCTCTCTCTCTCTCTCTCTCTCTCTCTCTCTCTCTCGCTCACTCACACCCTTATTTTTCTTTATCTTTGCAGAACCTGCTGACACTTGCACAGTCCCATGTACTCCTGCACACTCGCACGTACACACACACACACGTACATCTCGTAAAGTCTATGAGTGTGTGTGTTCCCAGTGTGTGACATCAGGGGATGACACATATATATTTCCAAGTCACCAAACATGTTTTGGATTTTATCTACATCAGTCAATAACAAATACAAACAGGATGGTATGATGTGGTCAGTGAGTAGGGGGAACACAGTTTTCAAAAACTGAGTGGTCACATGACAATTTTGAAGAAGTTATATGCTTCTGTGGCTGTGAGAGACTGGACATGGTACAGTTTTCGTCTGTTGCGCCACCGCTCACAAGTTCACGGGGGAGTGACACAGAGAAGGATTTTCCTCTAAAGAAAATGTGAAATTTCAGATGAAATTTGCCAGAAGGCACACTGGAGAGTAAAGTGTCCATTTTCTTAAATCATATGAAATTCTTCTATTGCAGAAGTGGGCAGCAAGGCATCAAGATGTTGTAGGATTTCCTTGCAACCAGTCACCTCATTGTGGTGGTTCACTGAGGCAAAATTACAATAATTGTACCACTGTCCAAATACAACCCCAATTCCAATGAAGTTGGGACGTTGTGTAAATTTGTTCATTTTGAAATAGATGCCTGCAACACTTTTCAAAAAAGCTGGGACAGTGATATGTTTACCACTGTGTTACATCACCTTTTCTTCTAACAACACTCAATAAGCGTTTGGGAACTGAGGACACTAATTGTGAGTGTCATGATTGGGTATAAAAGGAGCATCCCCAAAGTCTCATCCATTCACAAGCAAAGATGGGGCAAGGATCACCACTTTGTGAACAACTACATGAAAAAATAGTCCAACTGTTTAAGAACAATGTTTCTCAACATTCAATTGCAAGGAATTTAGGGATTCCATCATCTACAGTCCATAACATAATCAGAAAATTCAGAGAATCTGGAGAACTTTCTACACGTAAGCGGCAAGGCCGAAAACCAACATTGAATGCCCGTGACCTTTGATCCCTCAGGTGGAACTGCATTAAAAACCGATATCATTGTGTAAAGGATCTTACCACGTGGGCTCAGGAACACTTCAGAAAACCATTGTCAGTTAACACAGTTTGTCACTACATCTAAAAGTGCAAGTTAAAACTCTACCATGCAAAGCGAAAGCCATACATCAACAACATCCAGAAATGCCACCGCCTTCTCTGGGCCCGAGCTCATTTGAAATGGACAGACACAAAGTGGAAAAGTGTGCTGTGGTCTGATGAGTCCACATTTCAAATTGCTTTTGGAAATCATGGACATTGTGCCCTCCGGATAAAAGAGGAAAACGACCATCCAGATTTTTACCAGCGCTAAGTTCAAAAACCAGCATCTGTGATGGTATGGGGGTGTGTTAGTGCCCATGGCATGGACAACTTACACATCTGTGATGGCACCATCAATGCTGAAAGGTACATCCAGGTTTTGGAGCAACACATGCTGCCATCCAAGCAACGTCTTTTTCAGGGACGTCCCTGCTTATTTCAGCAAGACGATGCTAAGCCACATTCTGCACGTGTTACAACAGCGTGGTATATATATATATATATATATATATATATATATATATATATATATATTTTCATTTACATTTTACACAATGTCCCAACTTCATTGGAATTAGGGTTGTACTTATGGGCCAAGTTACACACACACACACACACACACACACACACACACACACACGCACACACACACACACACACACACACACACACACACACACACACACACACACACACACACACACACACACACACACACACACACACACACACACACTGTGTTAGATCAGGAGTTTGCACCAGACAGAGTGAGCGCTTTCATTCTCGCTTTAAAGTTCTCACATCTTTCCAGTGAAACAGACGTGAGATCACAAGATTTCAGCATTTCCTCAAATTGCATTGAGAAGACACACAGTACTCACAGTACAATGCCACATTGCCACACACTAAATTTGTGCTATCCACAGTTTCTCCAGTCACAGCCTCAGAAGTCTAAGTTATCATGAACACATTGGTGGTTTCCTGCACTCGTCTCCTTCTTGCACACTTGCATAGTTTTTGACAGCTGTCTACTCTGGATACATTTTCCACATAGTACTGTCAATAGTAGTGTTTGGTTACTAATATGATACACAATGCCAATTATGGCCCAGTCACACGGCACTTAATGAAGGGCAACGAAGCCCTGAGGAAACAAGAAATCTGGACTTTTGTTGACTTTTCTTGCCATCGTTTAACCTTTTGTGCAGCTTCGTACAACAATTAGTGTCCTCAGTTCCCAAATGCTTGAGTGTTGTTAGAAGGAAAGGAACATGTACATGCAACAGCTCCTTCACCTGAATACACTGAGTGCATACACAGTAAATTTTAGAGTAAAATGAACTCTGCAGTGACCATATTTGCTCTATCACCATGTTAAATCAGCTCTATCACAGTGTTAAATCAGCTCTATCATAGTGTTAAATCAGCTCTGTCACAGTTAAATCAGCTGTATCATAATGTTAAATCAGCTCAATCATAGTGTTAAATCAGCTGTATCATAGTGTTAAATCAGCACTATCATAGTGTTAAATCAGCTCTGTCACAGTGCTAAATCTGCTGTATCATAGTGTTAAATCAGCTCTAACATTGTGTTAAATCAGCTCTGTCACAGTGCTAAATCTGCTGTATCATAGTGTTAAATCAACTCTGTCACAGTGTTAAATCAGCTCTATCATAATGTTAAGTCAGATCTGTCACAGTGTTAAATCAGCTCTATCATAGTGTTAAATCAGCTGTATCATTGTGTTAAATCAGCTCTGTCACAGTGTTAAATCAGCTCTGTCACAGTGTTAAATCAGCTCTATCATAGTGTAAAATCAGCTCTGTCACATCAGTTGTATCATAGTGTTTAAGTCAGCTCTGTCATAGTGTTAAATCAGCTCTATGATAGTGTTAAATTGTTTCTGTCATACTGTTAAATCAAATCTATCATAGTGTTAAATCAGCTCTATCACTGAATTAAATCAACTCTATCATAGTGTTAAATCAACTCTATCATCGTGTAAAATCAGCTCTGTCACAGCGTTAAATCAGCTGTATCATAGTGTTGAATCAGCCGTATCATAGTGTTTAAGTCAGCTCTGTCATAGTGTTAAATCAGCTCTATGATAGTGTTAAATAGTTTCTGTCGTACTGTTAAATCAAATCTATCATAGTGTTAAATCAACTCTATCACTGAATTAAATCAACTCTATCATAGAGTTAAATCAGCTCTATCACTGTGTCAAATCAGCTATATTATAGTGTTAAATCACTTCTACAATAGTTTTAAAGCAGCTCTATCATAGAGTTAAATCAACTATGTCACAGTTCTGTTATGGTCTTAAATCAGCTCATCTTTGGATCTCAACACCAAATTTTTCTTTCAAACTTCAAATTCAACTCTTATAAATAAATAGATATCTGTCCATTATGTTCTCCATAAACACAGACATGTTAGCAAAGAAAAAAAGTGACATAAGCCTGAGTGTGACTAAAATAAAAAATTAGTGCAAATATTAGAAACCAATACTGGTGTTAACACGTTTCACCAGTGTTGCTGGTTAACTGTTTATGAGCACACAGGAATGCAGCCACTCTACTTTGTGTGTGGGTGATACCGTCAGATCTCAGGCTAACCACAGTCGGTCCTTATTAGTACTTGGATCAAAGACCTCTTAGGAAGACCAGGGGCTGTGCGTGTTTCTCCAGGTATAAGTCACCAGGTGTAAAACTTGTGCCAAATCCCAATGCAGATCTGAACTGGCTCCAATGTGGTGACCCAGAATTAAAAAAAGGGGGCAGCCGAAAGACAAACGTACTGATTAATAAAATGACAATCAGCAATTTTTCTTGTTTACTCTTAGTGTCAGAGAGATGGATGGCACTGAAGTTGGAATTTTTAGCAGGGAATTTCTGACTTCCCACTTGTTTTGGAACAGTACATCATTGTGTTTGGTTACACTGTGCTGTCATTCGTCCAACCTTTCATCCACCACCTTCGTGCCTTCAGATCGGTCTCTTCCTGTTCTGTCACTTATCTTTCATTATTTATAATAAAGCTGAGGATAAAAAAAAAAAAGCAGAGGAACACAGACTGTGTGTCATGGCTGCTCCTCTTGTGCTGGTGTCTGAGGGGGAGATGGAGAATGAGAGGAGGTGAACACTCTGCTGTCCGCGTGGTTACCCACATACACACTGTCAACAGCTTGCATGTGAAACCCAGAGTGTGAGAAAGAGAGAGAAAGAGAAAGAATGGAGGGGGATTATAAATGATCTGTGTCTGTTCTACTGCAGAGTTTTACTGGCTGGATCAGTTGTGCTTGCTACAAAAGGCCAACGTTAGAGAGACAAGGCGCAGTAAACCCGTAGGGATTAGACACGCCTTGTTCCCGGCAGGCCTTCTGTGTGCAGCCCGCGCATCATTTATTTTGTTTGTACAGGCGAGGAGGCCTCACATTTGTGTGCTGCGATCACACATGTCAAGTGACAAGCCAGCATCCTTGAATGTGCACTTTAATAGAGTACGACTAGACCAGCACTCTTTAATGTGCCATGAACAGTGAACAGCCTGCAGATTTTCTTTAAGCCCCATTTTTGCTTTCACGGATTTGCATCCCAGAAGGTCACAGTTTATAACCATGACATACCAATGTATAAAGATTATTGTTGCTCATGAATCTGACTTACTGCACATATTGATGACCTAACGTGTGAGATGAAGCATGTTACTTGCTCAAAAACAACCTCATCCTAGCTGTAGTATAACGTTAGCGCAACCTTGCCACGTCTGTAATACTTCCCGGTAATGTCACGGCATGAACGCAAGTGTCTTCTTGGTGTTCTTCAGCTGCTTGTATTCATAGATGTACCATACGTAAAAAATGTCACCGCTGATGTTCCATCTTCATCTTCTCAGTAAGTAACTGCTTGTTTGACACAACGTGAGTACCCAGACCTCCTCCAAAGAAATCATCCTTGCATTAGGTCACTGGTTAGCAACCAAGTCTCACAATCATACAGTAAGACAGGAAGCACCAAGACCAGAAAACAGAAACAGAAAATCATGGACCTTTGTTTTCTTACAATGATGTCAACATCTCACAGAGCAGAGTAGCTACCTAAACTCTGTAAGGGAGTTAGAGTATCTCGTCAATAGTTTTACATCCTCATTGAAGACAACTTTGGATGCTGTAGCTCCTCTGAAAAAGAGAGCTTTAAATCAGAAGTGTCTGACTCCGTGGTATAACTCACAAACTCGTAGCTTAAAGCAGATAACCCGTAAGTTGGAGAGGAAATGGCGTCTCACTAATTTAGAAGATCTTCACTTAGCCTGGAAAAAGAGATTGTTGCTCTATAAAAAAGCCCTCCGTAAAGCTAGGACATCTTTCTACTCATCACTAATTGAAGAAAATAAGAACAACCCCAGGTTTCTTTTCAGCACTGTAGCCAGGCTGACAAAGAGTCAGAGCTCTATTGAGCTGAGTATTCCATTAACTTTAACTAGTAATGACTTCATGACTTTCTTTGCTAACAAAATTTTGACTATTAGAGAAAAAATTACTCATAACCATCCCAAAGATGTATCGTTATCTTTGGCTGCTTTCAGTGATGCCGGTATTTGGTTAGACTCTTTCTCTCCGATTGTTCTGTCTGAGTTATTTTCAATAGTTACTTCATCCAAACCATCAACATGTTTATTAGACCCCATTCCTGCCAGGCTGCTCAAGGAAGTCCTACCATTATTTAATGCTTCAATCTTAAATATGATCAATCTATCTTTGTTAGTTGGTTATGTACCACAGGCCTTTAAGGTGGCAGTAATTAAACCATTACTTAAAAAGCCATCACTTGACCCAGCTATCTTAGCTAATTATAGGCCAATCTCCAACCTTCCTTTTCTCTCAAAGATTCTTGAGAGGGTAGTTGTAAAACAGCTAACTGATCACCTGCAGAGGAATGGTCTATTTGAAGAGTTTCAGTCAGGTTTTAGAATTCATCATAGTACAGAAACAGCATTAGTGAAGGTTACAAATGATCTTCTTATGGCTTCGGACAGTGGACTTATCTCTGTGCTTGTTCTGTTGGACCTCAGTGCTGCTTTTGATACTGTTGACCATAAAATTTTATTACAGAGATTAGAGCATGTCATAGGTATTAAGGGCACTGCGCTGCGGTGGTTTGAATCATATTTGTCTAATAGATTACAGTTTGTTCATGTAAATGGGGAATCTTCTTCACAGACTGAAGTTAATTATGGAGTTCCACAAGGTTCTGTGCTAGGACCAATTTTGTTCACTTTGTACATGCTTCCCTTGGGCAGTATTATTAGACGGTATTGCTTAAATTTTCATTGTTACGCAGATGATACCCAGCTTTATCTATCCATGAAGCCAGAGGATACACACCAATTAGCTAAACTGCAGGATTGTCTTACAGACATAAAGACATGGATGACCTCTAATTTCCTGCTTTTAAACTCAGATAAAACTGAAGTTGTTGTACTTGGCCCCACAAATCTTAGAAGCATGGTGTCTAACCAGATCGTTACTCTGGATGGCATTTCCCTGATCTCTAGTAATACTGTGAGAAATCTTGGAGTCATTTTTGATCAGGATATGTCATTCAAAGCGCATATTAAACAAATATGTAGGACTGCCTTTTGCATTTACGCAATATCTCTAAAATCAGAAAGGTCTTGTCTCAGAGTGATGCTGAAAAACTAATTCATGCATTTATTTCCTCTAGGCTGGACTATTGTAATTCATTATTATCAGGTTGTCCTAAAAGTTCCCTAAAAAGCCTTCAGTTGGTTCAGAATGCTGCAGCTAGAGTACTGACGGGGACTAGAAGGAGAGAGCATATCTCACCCGTGTTGGCCTCTCTTCATTGGCTTCCTGTTAATTCTAGAATAGAATTTAAAATTCTTCTTCTTACTTATAAGGTTTTGAATAATCAGGTCCTATCTTATCTTAGGGACCTCGTAGTACCATATTACCCCATTAGAGCGCTTCGCTCTCAGACTGCGGGCTTACTTGTGGTTCCTAGGGTTTGTAAGAGTAGAATGGAGGAATGGGAGGCAGAGCCTTCAGCTTTCAGGCTCCTCTCCTGTGGAACCAGCTCCCAATTCAGATCAGGGAGACAGATACCCTCTCTACTTTTAAGATTAGGCTTAAAACTTTCCTTTTCGCTAAGGCTTATAGTTAGGGCTGGATCGGGTGACCCTGGAACATCCCTTGGTTATGTTGCTTTAGACGTAGACTGTGGGGGAGTTCCCATGATGCACTGTTTCTTTCTCTTTTTGCTCCGTATGCATCACTCTGCATTTAATCATTAGTGATCGATCTCTGCCCCCCTTCTCGGCATGTCTTTTTCCTGGTTCTTTCCCTCAGCCCCAACCAGTCTCAGCAGAAGACTGCCCCTCCCTGAGCCTGGTTCTGCTGGAGGTTTCTTCCTGTTAAAAGGGAGTTTTTCCTTCCCACTGTGGCCAAGTGCTTGCTCATAGGGGGTCGTTTTGACCGTTGGGGTTTTTCATAATTATTGTATGGCCTTGCCTTACAATGTGGAGCGCCTTGGGGCAACTGTTTGTTGTGATTTGGCGCTATATAAGAAAAAAGTTGATTGATTGATTGATCTCCAAAAGCTTGTTTCCACTGATCATCCATGAGATGTTTCTACATTTTAATTGGAGTCCACCTGAGGTAAATTCAGCTGATTGGACATGATTTGGAAAGGCACAAACCTGGTCTCACAGTTGACAGTGCATATCAGAGCACATAAATTGTCTGTAGACCTCCTAGACAGCATTGTCTTGAGGCACAAATCTGGGAAAGGGTACGGAAGCTTTGACGGTCCCAATGAGCACAGTGGCCTAGATCATCCATCAGGACTCTTCCTAGAGCTGGCCACCCGTCTACATTTAGTAATCAGGGAGAAGCTCTTTATGGTAGAGTGGCCAGATGCAGGTCAGTCCATAGTGAAAGGCACATGGCCGCCCGCCTGGAGTTTGCCAAAAGGCACTTGAAGGACTCTCAGACCATGAGAAACAAAATTCTCTGGTCTGATGAGACAAAGATTGAACTTGGCGTGAATGCCAGGTGTCATGTTTGGAGGAAACCAGGTACCATCCCTACAGTAAAGCATGGTAGTGGTAGTATCATGCTGTGGGGATGTTTTCCAGTGGCAGAAAATGGGAGCCTAGTCAGGATTGAGGGGAGGTGATGGTCTCATGGTTAAGGTGTTGGGCTTGAGACCAGAAGATCCTCGGTTCAAATCCCCACCTAACTGGAAAATCACTAAGGGCCCTTGGGCAAGGTCTTTAATCCCCTATTGGTCCCTGTGTGTAGTGAGCGCCTTGTATGGCAGCACCCTGACATCGGGATGAATGTGAGGCATAATTGTAAAGCGCTTTGAGCATCTGATGCAGATGGAAAAGTGCTATATAAATGCAGTCCATTTAATAGAATAGAACAGAATAGAATAAAAAACTTTATTGTCATTGCACATATATACATACATACAACGAAACTTGTCCTCTGCCTCTAACCCATCCTGATTACAGTTAGACACAATCCAACCACTAGGAGCAGTGGACAGCTACAGTCCAGTGACCTGGGACCAACTCCAGATGTAGACACTGCCTTTATCAGGGGCAGAGAAAGGAGCAGACCTTAAATAAGCATGTTTTTGATTTTGATTGTGGGAGGAAACCAGAATACCCAGATTGTGTGGAGAACAGACAAACTCCACACAGAAAGGCTGGGAATTGATCCGACGACCTTCTTGCTGTGAGGTACCAGTGCTAATCACTAACCCACCGTGCCGCCCTTGGGAATGATCAATACAGCAATGCACAGAGACATCCTGCTGCTGACCTCAGACTGGGGCAGTAGTTCATTGTTCAGCAGGACAATGACCTTGAGAGGTGCTGCCAAAAGGAATACGCAAAACTGCCCAAAGATAGTTGTGCCAAGCTTGTGGCATCATATTCAAGAAGACTTGAGACTGTAATTGCTGCCAAAGGTGCATCAACAAAGTATTGAGCCAAGGGTTTGAATACTTATGTACATGTGACTTCTTAGTTTTTTTTATTGTTAATAAATCTGCAAAAAATGAAAAAAACAACAACAAAAATATATATATAAAATATAAAAATATATAATTTTTTGTCCTTGTCATGATGCATCTTACAGGGAAAAGGAGAGACTGAGAATGAAGAAGAGCCCTGCAGAGAAAGCAGCTTGTGTTAAACTGTGTCTCGTGGTTTGACCTTCTCGCTCTTTCCTTCCTGTCGTTACGTCAGCTCTTTTCTGCACAGAAGACTCCATTCTGCACAACAATCATAGAATTCTTGCTGCAGCATTTCAATGCAAATCAAAATGTGCTTAAATTGAAATTGACATAATGATTTATAGTGTTGTAAAAAATCCAATTTTTAAATTAAAGTTAAATTTCTATTATGTATTCACTGATTTTTGCAACTGAATGTCAATGTCTTTTGCAATGTTTTTTCTTTGTGTCATGGAGAGGGTCATATGCATTTCTGCATTTGTGCGTTTGGCCTATATTTCTTTTTTTTTACTCGAACTTATGGATTTTTTTTTTTTCAAAACCAAACGAACACCACACACCTCAAATAGAACATCAAACCTTACTAATAAATAAATAAATAAAAAGAAATCAAGGGTACACTGCTTGCTGACTCATAACAGGTGCATATAAGACATCCTGTTAAGCCCCAAAACGTGACACATGCACCAACAGTCTATTTCAGAGGCTGCTTCTCCTTAGATTGCCTCTAGCTGATGATCCTTTTCATGCACCAGTATCATCCACATCCTTGGCTTTATAGCATCTCAGACACTTAGACCAAATCAGAGTGCAGAACCATGCAATTCAGCTGCCCTGTTGAGAAAAAAATCTTAAGAATGTGCTCCATTTCTCAGTCTCTTCTACTGTACTGTAGAGGTTCTCACTCAGGGTCACATCCACCACAGCAGATCCAAGGTGGATCCACATGTTGAGTTGGCACAAACATTATGCCAGATGCCCTTTCTGGCACAACCCCTCATTGCATGAGAAAATGTGGTAGGGCTGGGGTTTGAACTGGGAACCTTCTGTACTGAAACCAAGCACACTAACCACTTGGCCACCACTCATGCCTCCTATAGTGTAGAATACTCTCTCAAAAGCTGCAACTTTACTTAATTCTGTAAGCCATTATTGAAATACTGGGCTCTTTCTCATTATCATCTGTTTGCCAGTCATTATACTTATTTGAATCCAATTAGACAGAGGTTTTGTAATATGGGTGGATTACCTAATATATGGAGACTAGGGCAAAAAAAAAAAAAAAAAAATTCTAGTTCACACTTGTGATTTCTGTGATACTCTCATGTATCTTTTTCCAAAATGTCTGGATCTTTGGATATGACCCTCATGCATGTATTTGGCCTTTATTTTGAAGGAAACACGGAGACTCTCTCTCTCTCTCACACACACACACACACACACACACACACACACACACACACACACACACACACACACACACACACACACACACACACACACACACACACACACACACACACACACACACACACACACACACACACAAAAGGACAAATTGTTAGACTGGTCAAGCTTTTTCTGCACTTCAGGTCTCCTACTTGTCCCAGACTCAAAGGTTTCACAAACCTTTGTGAAAAGTAGTTCAATTTCACACACTTAAACTGGGCTCATACTGTGCTAATATTCTATGTCGCTGTAATTGCACATCTGTATTCAGAGTTTTCATCCAATGTGATTGCACGTGCACAGCGTAAGTGCAGCTGGACAGTGTGGATTCTCACCACATTTGCACCACAGATAGATATTAGGGAATTGAAGACTCCAGTGCAGAAGGTTCGGGGTTCAAATCCCACCCCTGCCACATTTCTCCATGTAATGTGGAGTTGCCTCAGGAAGGGCATCCAACGTAAAACATGTGACAATTCAACATGCAGATCCACCTTTGATTTGCTGTGGCGACCCCGAGTGCAAACAAGGGAGCAGCCGAAGGGACTGACTTACTGAATTTTGGAGGTGATGCGGATCCGGATTGGCAGATGTCAGAAGTCTCGGATTGCACTTGTTTTATTTGTATTGAATTGAACCACACAATTCAGTAAACGGAATCTCTTTTTTGTGTTGTTAGCACTTCTGTTTTTTGTTCCTTTTTTTTGGAGCTTTGCAGACCATCTGTGTTTTTGCATGTTGTTGCTTAATGAAATTACATTTGATAAAAAAAAAATGTAATTTTCTTAAAGGGCAAGATGTTTTTCTTAATGTAAGTTCCTGTTGTAGAATTGGTGGTGTTTTATTTGTTTTTTCTGCATTTGATATTGGCGCTGGGCATTAAAAAAAACACTCCATCTGTTGTGCAGTACCTATTACACTTGTGCATGGCTTTGCGCCATGAACAACAGAGGCTTAAATAAACCACAATCAATTTCTGATTCTTTTGTTTTAGATCAAAGCTCTGCAGGGGTCGATCTAGAAACGTGTGATGGGGGATCTTATTAATCGCAATTGGGCAATCTGCTGAGTGGATTTCGCTCATTCATGAAATGACAGCGTAATATTGTCACTGATATTAAAAATAATAACAATTATTATTGTACTAGTAGTAAGCAACTCTCTCCATTTTGAATACTAACATAATAAAGTCAAATTTGCAAAGTAAATGTTTTATTTTTATTGTAAATGGTTAGTGCCCTTGGTTTCAGTGCATAAGGTTCTCAATTCAAATCCCACCCCTGCCCATTCTCCATTTCTTGTGGCGCTACATCAGGAAGGGCATCTGGCACAAAATTTGTGCCAAATCAACTTGTAGAACCACCTTGGATCTGCTGTGGCGACCCTGAGTAAAAGCAAGGGAGAAGCCGAGGCGACTTACTTTTACTTAATTTTCATTTATTTTATTTTTTCTTCATATATTTTTTCTTTGCATCTTTTCTTTTTTAAGATTTTTGGCTAGGGGTGGGGGTAGGGGGTGCACCACCCCTCGGATCCATCCCTGGAGCTGTGGCTCTTTTTCTCTTGTTTTGTAGTCACTGCATACATGTCCTTTGCACGTACACTGTGCAAAAGCTGTTCAGGCTGAACGTCTCAGTCTATTTAATCATTTACAGTGCATCCGGAAAGTATTCACAGTGCTTCAGTTTTTCCACATTTTGTTATGTAACAGCCTTATGCCAAAGGCAAGGGTGGTGGCCAAGTGGTTAGTGTACTTTGTTTCAGTGTGGAAGATTAACAGTTCAAACCCTACCTCTGCCATGTTTCTTCATGTAATGTGAACTTGTGACAGGAAGGGCAGCTGATGCAAAACGTGTGACAATTCAACATACAGATCCACCTTGGATTTGCTGTGATGACCCCGAGTGCAAACAAGGGGACAGCCCAAACAGCCTTATTCCAAAATGGATTAAATTAATTTTTCCTCAAAATTCTACATACAGTAACCCATAATGATAACGTAAAAAAGTTTTTTTTTTTTAGATGTTTGCAAATTTATTAAAAATAAAAAAGCTAAGATATCATATGTACATAAGTGTCAGCCTTTGCCATGAAGCTCAAAATTGAGGTCATGTGCATCCTGTTTCCATTGATCATTCTTGAGATGTTTCTACAGCTTAATTGAAGTCCACCTGGGGGTAAACTCATTTGATCAGACATGATTTGGAAAGATACACCTGTCTACATGTAAGGTCTCACAGTTGACAGTGCATGTCAGAGCACAAACCAAGCATCAAATCAAATCAAATCAATTTTATTTATATAGTGTGAAATCACAACAAACAGTTGCCCCAAGGCACTTTATATTGTAAGGCAAAGCCATACAATAATTACGGAAAAAACACAATGGTCAAAACGACCCCCTGTGAGCAAGCACTTGGCGACAGTGGGAAGGAAAAACTCCCTTTTAACAGGAAGAAACCTCCAGCAGAACCAGGCTCAGGGAGGGGCAGTCTTCTGCTGGGACTGGTTGGGGCTGAGGGGAGAGAATCAGGAAAAAGACATGCTGTGGAAGAGAGCAGAGATCAATCACTAATGATTAAATGCAGAGTGGTGCATACAGAGCAAAAAGAGAAAGAAACACTCAGTGCATCATGGGAACCCCCCAGCAGTCTAAGTCTATAGCAGCATAACTAAGGGATGGTTCAGGGTCACCTGATCCAGCCCTAACTATAAGCTTTAGCAAAAAGGAAAGTTTTAAGCCTAATCTTAAAAGTAGAGAGGGTGTCTGTATCCCTGATCTGAATTAGGAGCTGGTTCCACAGGAGAGGAGCCTGAAAGCTGAAGGCTCTGCCTCCCATTCTACTCTTACACCTCTACTGGTGGTTGGCTCTCACTGTGGTATTGTATCACTTCCTGTTCCGGAGCAGCAGTGTTTTGCTGTATCTGTTAGCTGTTTAATCTGCGCAGTTTGATTGATCTAGATAAGGATTTGTTTCACAGTGTTATCTTCACGTGCCTTAACTAAAGCACTCCCTCTTCTGAATCACCTCTAAATTATTTACACATTATTCACTTTGTGTGTTTTTAGGAATCCGCTAGCTTAGCACAGCTACTAGCTCTTAGCCGGTTTAGCATGGCGGCTTCTCCTGTCTCTCCCGCACTTTTCTGCTCTGGGTGTGAAATGTTTTGTTATTCCTCGGCCTCCTTTAGCAGTAACGGTACTTGTAATAAGTGTAGCTTATTCATAGCTTTGGAGGCCAGGCTGGGCGAATTGGAGACTCGGCTCCGCACCGTGGAAAATTCTACAGCTAGCCAGGCCCCTGTAGTCGGTGCGGACCAAGGTAGCTTAGCCGCCGTTAGTTCCCTTCCAGCAGATCCCGAGCAGCCGGGAAAGCAGGCCAACTGGGTGACTGTGAGGAGGAAGCGTAGCCCTAAACAGAAGCCCCGTGTACACCGCCAACCCATTCACATTTCTAACCCTTTTTCCCCACTCGGCGACACACCCACCGAGGATCAAACTCTGGTTATTGGCGACTCTGTTTTGAGAAATGTGAAGTTAGCGACACCAGCAACCATAGTCAATTGTCTTCCGGGGGCCAGAGCAGGTGACATTGAAGGAAATTTGAAACTGCCGGCTAAGGCTAAGAGTAAATTTGGTAAGATTGTAATTCACGTCGGCAGTAATGACACCCGGTTACGCCAATCGGAGGTCACTAAAATTAACATTGAATCGGTGTGTAACTTTGCAAAAACAATGTCGGACTCTGTAGTTTTCTCTGGGCCCCTCCCCAATCGGACCGGGAGTGACATGTTTAGCCGCATGTTCTCCTTGAATTGCTGGCTGTCTGAGTGGTGTCCAAAAAATGAGGTGGGCTTCATAGATAATTGGCAAAGCTTCTGGGGAAAACCTGGTCTTGTTAGGAGAGACGGCATCCATCCCACTTTGGATGGAGCAGCTCTCATTTCTAGAAATCTGGCCAATTTTCTTAAATCCTCCAAACCGTGACTATCCAGGGTTGGGACCAGGAAACAGAGTTGTAGTCTTACACACCTCTCTGCAGCTTCTCTCCCCCTGCCATCCGCTCATTACCCCATCCCCGTAGAGACGGTGCCTGCTCCCAGACCACCAATAACCAGTAAAAATCTATTTAAGCATAAAAATTCAAAAAGAAAAATAATATAGCACCTTCAACTGCACCACAGACTAAAACAGTTAAATGTGGTCTATTAAACATGAGGTCTCTCTCTTCTAAGGCCCTGTTGGTAAATGATATAATAATTGATCAACATATTGATTTATTCTGCCTTACAGAAACCTGGTTACAGCAGGATGAATATGTTAGTTTAAATGAGTCAACACCCCCAAGTCACACTAACTGTCAGAACGCTCGTAGCACAGGCCGAGGCGGAGGAATAGCAGCAATCTTCCATTCCAGCTTATTAATTAATCAAAAACCCAGACAGAGCTTTAATTCATTTGAAAGCTTGACTCTTAGTCTTGTCCATCCAAATTGGAAGTCCCAAAAACCAGTTTTATTTGTTATTATCTATCGTCCACCTGGTCGTTACTGTGAGTTTCTCTGTGAATTTTCAGACCTTTTGTCTGACTTAGTGCTTAGCTCAGATAAGATAATTATAGTGGGCGATTTTAACATCCACACAGATGCTGAGAATGACAGCCTCAACACTGCATTTAATCTATTATTAGACTCAATTGGCTTTGCTCAAAATGTAAATGAGTCCACCCACCACTTTAATCATATCTTAGATCTTGTTCTGACTTATGGTATGGAAATTGAAGACTTAACAGTATTCCCTGAAAACTCCCTTCTGTCTGATCATTTCTTAATAACATTTACATTTACTCTGATGGACTACCCAGCAGTGGGGAATAAGTTTCATTACACTAGAAGTCTTTCAGAAAGCGCTGTAACTAGGTTTAAGGATATGATTCCTTCTTTATGTTCTCTAATGCCATATACCAACACAGTGCAGAGTAGCTACCTAAACTCTGTAAGTGAGATAGAGTATCTCGTCAATAGTTTTACATCCTTATTGAAGACAACTTTGGATGCTGTAGCTCCTCTGAAAAAGAGAGCTTTAAATCAGAAGTGCCTGACTCCGTTCTATAACTCACAAACTCGCAGCTTAAAGCAGATAACCCATACGTTGGAGAGGAAATGGCGTCTCACTAATTTAGAAGATCTTCACTTAGCCTTGAAAAAGAGTCTGTTGCTCTATAAAAAAGCCCTCCGTAAAGCTAGGACATCTTACTACTCATCACTAATTGAAGAAAATAAGAACAACCCCAGGTTTCTTTTCAGCACTGTAGCCAGGCTGACAAAGAGTCAGAGCTCTATTGAGCTGAGTATTCCTTTAACTTTAACTAGTAATGACTTCATGACTTTCTTTGCTAATAAAATTTTAACTATTAGAGAAAAAATTACTCATAACCATCCCAAAGACGTATCGTTATCTTTGGCTGCTTTCAGTGATGCCGGTATTTGGTTAGACTCTTTCTCTCCAATTGTTCTGTCTGAGTTATTTTCATTAGTTATTTCCTCCAAACCATCAACATGTCTATTAGACCCCATTCCTACCAGGCTGCTCAAGGAAGCCCTACCATTAATTAATGCTTCGATCTTAAATATGATCAATCTATCTTTATTAGTTGGCTATGTACCACAGGCTTTTAAGGTGGCAGTAATTAAACCATTACTTAAAAAGCCATCACTTGACCCAGCTATCTTAGCTAATTATAGGCCAATCTCCAACCTTCCTTTTCTCTCAAAAATTCTTGAAAGGGTAGTTGTAAAACAGCTAACTGATCATCTGCAGAGGAATGGTCTATTTGAAGAGTTTCAGTCAGGTTTTAGAATTCATCATAGTACAGAAACAGCATTAGTGAAGGTTACAAATGTGTTATGTGTCGGACGCAGCTCGGAGAACCGACCAGCGTTTGAAGGACCCAGTATGAAATAAGCAGAGCACGGTACAAAGGCTAACTGAATTTAATACATAACAGTGATACAAAAAATAACAAAAGAAAGTGCGGTCTGGCGTGGTGCACTCCCAGCAGCGCTAACGGTCTGGAGCCAGAAGCTGTTCGGACCCAAGGACCCCGCCGACACCCCCCAGGTGGCCGCAACAAACCGAGTCTGTGAAAGAAGGAACCATTATGTGAGTCCACACTCTACACACAGAGAGAACACTTAAAGGTGTACAAACAGCAAACACTTCCTGGCTTGATTACTAATCAGCTTCCCAACCTGCAGGCATGGAACATCCAGTTCACAAAACTCCACTGCAGTGGAAGCCAATACATGACTAACATACAGCTCAATATAATAAAGGTGTGAGGGACACCACATTTACTGACTGTATAAATGTTAGTCACAAAATCTAACGTACCTCAGGAAGTGTGCTGACGAGCGTGAGACCTCACCCCCTCCTCTTTCACAGACCGTGCATCAAACCCTGGACGTTCTCTGCATCCACTGATGATGAGATGGCTCCCGAGACGACGATCTCACCCGTCTGGTCACAAGGTCGAGTCTCTGGCAAATACACACTGTATACTCCAGTCTTAAATGCCACCATGTTCCAATCCATATAGATGCACCACAGCTGTGAGTCCTGACGAGCCGCAGGTGATCAGGGTGAGGTCCTGATAACCTCAGCTACACAGCCACTCAGTCCCAAATGCAAGCCACCTGGAAGGAAAACCAAAAGACAGAAACAAAAAGGCAGCCAGGCCCCCCCAGCTATACAACAAAATTATCTTCTTATGGCCTCAGACAGTGGACTCATCTCTGTGCTTGTTCTGTTAGACCTCAGTGCTGCTTTTGATACTGTTGACCATAAAATTTTATTACAGAGATTAGAGCATGCCATAGGTATTAAAGGCACTGCACTGCGGTGGTTTGAATCATATTTATCTAATAGATTACAATTTGTTCATGTAAATGGGGAATCTTCTTCACAGACTAAGGTTAATTATGGAGTTCCACAAGGTTCTGTGCTAGGACCAATTTTATTCACTTTATACATGTTTCCCTTAGGCAGTATTATTAGACGGCATTGCTTAAATTTTCATTGTTACGCAGATGATACTCAGCTTTATCTATCCATGACGCCAGAGGACACACACCAATTAGCTAAACTGCAGGATTGTCTTACAGACATAAAGAAATGGATGACCTCTAATTTCCTGCTTTTAAACTCAGATAAAACTGAAGTTATTGTACTTGGCCCCACAAATCTTAGAAAGGTTTTGAATAATCAGGTCCCATCTTATCTTAGGTACCTCATAGTACCATATCACCCCAATAGAGCGCTTCGCTCCTAGACTGCAGGCTTACTTGTAGTTCCTAGGGTTTGTAAGAGTAGAATGGGAGGCAGAGCCTTCAGCTTTCAGGCTCCTCTCCTGTGGAATCAGCTCCCAATTCAGATCAGGGAGACAGACACCCTCTCTACTTTTAAGATTAGGCTTAAAACTTTCCTTTTTGCTAAAGCTTATAGTTAGGGCTGGATCAGGTGACCCTGAACCATCCCTTAGTTATGCTGCTATAGACTTAGACTGGTGGGGGGTTCCCATGATGCACTGAGTGTTTCTTTCTCTTTTTGCTCTGTATGCACCACTCTGCATTTAATCATTAGTGATTGATCTCTGCTCCCCTCCACAGCATGTCTTTTTCCTGATTCTCTCCCCTCAGCCCCAACAAGTCCCAGCAGAAGACTGCCCCTCCCTGAGCCTGGTTCTGCTGGAGGTTTCTTCCTGTTAAAAGGGAGTTTTTCCTTCCCACTGTCGCCAAGTGCTTGCTCACAGGGGGTCGTTTTGACCGTTGGGGTTTTTCCGTAATTATTGTATGGCCTTGCCTTACAATATAAAGCGCCTTGGGGCAACTGTTTGTTGTGATTTGGTGCTATATAAATAAAATTGATTTGATTTGATTTACAAACCCTAGGAACTACAAGTAAGCCTGCAGTCTGAGAGCGAAGCGCTCTATTGGGGTGATATGGTACTATGAGGTCCCTAAGATAGGATGGGACCTGATTATTCAAAACCTTATAAGTAAGAAGAAGAATTTTAAATTCTATTCTAGAATTAACAGGAAGCCAATGAAGAGAGGCCAATATGGGTGAGATATGCTCTCTCCTTCTAGTCCCTGTCAGCACTCTAGCTGCAGCATTTTGAATTAACTGAAGGCTTTTCAGGGAACTTTTAGGACAACCTGATAATAATGAATTACAATAGTCCAGCCTAGTGGAAATAAATGCATGAATTAGCTTTTCAGCATCACTCTGAGACAAGACCTTTCTAATTTTAGAGATATTGCGCAAATGCAAAAAAGCAGTCCTACATATTTGTTTAATATGCGCATTGAATGACATATCCTGATCAAAAATGACTCCAAGATTTCTCACAGTATTACTAGAGGTCAGGGTAATGCCATCCAGAGTAAGGATCTGGTTAGACACCATGTTTCTAAGATTTGTGGGGCCAAGTACAATAACTTCAGTTTTATCTGAGTTTAAAAGCAGGAAAGCATGAAGTCAAAGGAATTGTCTGTAGACCTCTGAGACAGGATTGTCTCAAGACACAAATCTGGTGAAGGTACAGAAACATTTCTGCTGCTTTGAACGTCCCAAATGAGCACAGATGCCTCCAACATCCATAAATAGAAGAAGTTCAGATCTGCCACTCTTCCTAGAGCTGGCCGCCGATCTAAAGTGACTGATCGGAGAAGTCAGGGAGGTGACCAAGAACCCGATGGCCACTCTGTCAGAGCTCCAGCATTCCTCTGTGGATAGAGGAGAACCTTCCAGAAGGACAACCATTTCTGCAGCAATCCAACAATCAGGCCTGTATGGTAGAGTGGCTAGATGGAAGCCACTCCTAAGGAAAACGGCACATGGCAGCCCACCTGGAATTTGACAAAAGTCACCTGAAGGACTTTCAGACCATTAGAAACAAAATTCTCTGGTTTGATGAAACAAAGATTGAACTTTTTGTTGTGAATGACAGGTGTCATGTTTGGAGGAAACCAGGCACCATCCCTACAGTGAAGCATGGTGGTGGCAGCATCATACTGTGGGAATGTTTTTCAGCAGCAGGAACTGGGAGACTAGTCAGGATTGCGGGAAAGATGAATGCAGCAATGTACAGAGACATCCTGAATGAAAACCTGCTCCAGAGCGCTTGACCTCAGACTGGGGTGAGGGTTCATCTTTCAGCAGGACAATGACCCTAAGCACACAGCCAAGATATCAAAGGAGTGACTTTAGAACAACTCTGTGAATGTCCTTGAGTGGCCCAGCCAGAGCCCAGACCTGAATCTGGTTGAACATCTCTGGAGAGCTCTGAAAATGGCTGTGCACCGACGTTCCCCATCCAGCCTGATGAAGCTGCAAAGAGGAATGGCCAAAATTACCCAAAGATAGGTGCACCAAGCTTGTGGCATCATATTCTAGAAGAATTGAGGCTGTAACTGCTGACAAAAGTGCGCAAAGTATTGCGTAAAGGGCGTGAATACTTATGTACAGGCGATTGTTTTAGGTTTTTATTTTTAATAAATTTGCCAAAAAGAAGCTTTTTTCATGCTGTCATTATGAGGTGTAGTGAGTAGAGTTTTGAGGCAAAAATGAATTTGCTCCATTTTGGAATAGGGCTGTAACATAATAAAATATGGAAAAGCGAGTGCTGTGAATACTTTCTGGATGGACTATTTGCGACACACTCAGAAGGTGAAGAATTCTGTCTGTCAGTTTGCTCATTGTTTATCTGCTGAAATAAATATGCTGGCTTCAGCTGAACTTGACATTAATGTTTGCTCAGAGCTGTTTTAAATGCTTTAAAATTCATTGTTGATTTTCAGAGTTTTGGAACAAGTAACTGAAGAGATACAGAGTAGGATATTTATCTTGAAACAGAGTTCAAAACAAGCCTTGTGTTTTGCATTGTAATGAACAACATAATCCTTGTAATCAATGCAACACTATTATTTTCTTTATTTTGTATTTTTCTGAAATTCTAAATATTGTGTACAAATCCCCCCCCCCCCCCCCCCAAAACATTTTATAACAAGCAGTGGTGGCTCACTTTGAAAATAAAATAATCTTAAGGCTCCTTGACACTTGCACGACTTTGATCTGCGCACTTGCACGCACTCTGCCGTGCGTGAGAGTAAACTCGTCTCAAACTCGCTGTAAACTGTTGTAAACTGTGTGCAGCTTCATGCAAGTGCGCAAAGAAAATTTTGAAATGTTCAAAATCTCTATCACACATTAATTACGTGACTTTCACGTGAACATTATGCAAGCAAGTCAAAAACACTTTGAGTATGAGTGATTGTGTCAGTGCACCGCATCAGAGTGCAGCTCATCTGAACGATTATAACGAGATGGTAAATCTATCATAAACATATTTTTACAACTGGACACAAGAGGGAAAGAACATGCAACTGTTTTACCAAGCCATTACAATATAAACATGACAAATAATTACCTTTTTAGATGGCTCCAAATATGTTCTCTACCTCATTAAGTGCGCGCGTGAGAAAAGCAGCAGCTGGAGCGCTCTTCTGTGATTCCGGAAGCGATTAGAGCCATTTTTCAACAGCCAACTCGAACAGAAAATGATTAATCTGCTACAAAATAATTATGTTATATACTCAGCGTCCAGCGCACAAGGTGTGGCAGCCAGTGGAACAAAGCACGTCATTCAGCTAGGAACACAAGGGGTGGAATCGTCACGACGATGTGCGTGCAAGTGCATGGATCAAAGTCATGCAGTGCGTGTAAGTGCGCAGATCAAAGTCATGCAAGTGTCAATGCACCTTTACAGTGTAACTGCAAAACCACAGATGCCAATCTTTTTAAATGGTAAATGGTAAATGGCCTGCAGTTATATAGCGCTTTTCCATCTGTATCAGATGCTCAAAGCGCTTTACAATTATGCCTCACATTCACCCCGATGTCAGGGTGCTGCCATACAAGGCGCTCACTACACACCGGGAGCAATAGGGGATTAAAGGCCTTGCCCAAGGGCCCTTAGTGATTTTCCAGTCAGGCAGGGATTTGAACCTATGATCTTCTGGACTCAAACCCAACACCTTAACCACTAGACCATCACTTTTTACTTTTTTTCACTTTATAGACGTCTGTGGGCTAACACTAAATATTAATGATTTGTGGATTTTTCTGTTTGTACAGTAGATGAATCAAAGGGAGTGCTGTTCAAATGTGGCCCACAGGCCTTACATTGGGCAACACTGGTTGAGAGATAGAAATATTTGTGATTGATTGGTATGAATGACTTTATAATGAAGTCACACAGAAGTCATGTGATGAAGTTATACATAGAGAAAAACACAATTTCAGACATGTCTATTTACTTCTACATTTATATTGTGGTGTGTCGCGTGTGCAGGGTATGTATGCATCAGCTCTCTGCTGCCTTTCACTCATTCATTGCATTCTAGAGGGTACATGCTTTTCCAAAACCCTAAGAAAAAAAAAAATCCCCTTTACCGCAGTGATAATCTCTGTGCTCCTCATTTATTGAATCTTATTTTACATTTTGTACAACAATAGATTGCAAGTTGAAGTAATCCTGTCTGGAAGGCTTTGACCCCTAAGTCTTTCATTCTAACTGCCACCTGCCCAAAATGAACATTAAAGCAGGTTTAATATTTAGTCAGGTTAATATTACACCCACATAAATTAATATATGACTGAATGATGTCTATTAACTGAACTGACGTGGTTTCTGACCAGTTAAAAACAACAACAACAAAAAAACAACAAAAAAAGTTGATTGACACAGACCTTCTGTCTAAATATGTACATACAGAAACAAATCCTTTACTTTGCTCTTAGGTTGCACACACACCTTTTCTGCAAAACAAGTATATGAGTGAGCTTGCATTATTTCCACATAACTGTTTTCTCACGTTGCTTTGAGATGAGTCAATTCCACATTACAAAGAAGGGAAAGTTGTTTAAACTGTTTAAATGCCTGTCTGTGTGTTACCGTCCCTTCATTATATTTTCCTGGAACAGGATGCGTCTGCTATTATTTCAGCTTGAGCTGTGCTTTGTGTTGTGTAATCTCCGTCTGCGTGCTAGATTTGCCGCGGTGCATTTTCACAATGGTTTATCCTCCTGATTTGTTTACCATGCAAAATGGCCACGTGCAGCCACTCATCATTTGAGTGTGTCTCAGTCTGGATGGTTTGGACTCTGATTTGAATGTTTCCATGTAACTTTCCAACCAGTAACTCCAGTAAACTTTAGGTTAAATTCCTTTTTTTTTAGAAAAGCTGACTTTTTTTACATGCTATTTCCAGACCTTTAACAGCCTGATCCATTCCATCTGTGAGCAGCAATATGGCTCGATGCTGACAAAGAAAGCCACAGATGTAGTTTAATTTGAGAATGCTGAGGGAGAAGTATAGAGAAGGCCAGAAGGAATTACACTGTGTTTGTGGATTTAGAGGAAGCTTATGACAGGATGCTAAGAGAAGAGTTGTGGTATTTTATGAGGAAGCTGGAAATGAGAGAGAAGTATACAACCCCTGGCAAAAATTATGGAATCACCGGCCTCGGAGGATGTTCATTCAGTTGTTTAATTTTGTAGAAAAAAAGCAGATCACAGACATGACACAAAACTAAAGTGATTTCAAATGACAACTTTCTGGTTTTAAGAAACACTATAAGAAATCAAGAAAAAAAAAGATTGTGGCAGTCAGTAATGGTTACTTTTTTAGACCAAGCAGAGGAAAAAAATATGGAATCACTCAATTCTGAGGAAAAAATTATGGAATCACCCTGTAAATTTTCATCCCAAAAACTAACACCTGCATCATATCAGATCTGCTCGCTAGTCTGCATCTAAAAAGGAGTGAACACACCTTGGAGAGCTGTTGCACCAAGTGGACTGACATGAATCATGGCTCCAACACGAGAGATGTCAATTGAAACAAAGTTGCAAAAGATGTTGGTTGTTCACAGTCAGCTGTGTCTAAACTCTGGACCAAATACAAACAACATGGGAAGGTTGTTAAAGGCAAACATACTGGTAGACCAAGGAAGACATCAAAGCGTCAAGACAGAAAACTTAAAGCAATATGTCTCAAAAATCGAAAAATGTACAACAAAACAAATGAGGAACGAATGGGAGGAAACTGGAGTCAACGTCTGTGACTGAACTGTAAGAAACCGCCTAAAGGAAATGGGATTTACATACAGAAAAGCTAAACAAAAGGCATCATTAACACCTAAACAGAAAAAAACAAGGTTACAATGGGCTAAGGAAAAGCAATTGTGGACTGTGGATGACTGGATGAAAGTCATATTCAGTGATGAATCTCGAATCTGCATTGGGCAAGGTGATGATGCTGGAACTTTTGTTTGGTGCCTTTCCAATGAGATTTATAAAGATGACTGCCTGAAGAGAACATGTAAATTTCCACAGTCATTGATGATATGGGGCTGCATGTCAGGTAAAGGCACTGGGGAGATGGCTGTCATTACATCATCAATAAATGCACAAGTTTATGTTGATATTTTGGACAATTGAAAGGATGTTTGGGGATGATGAAATCATTTTTCAAGCTGATAATGCATCTTGCCATAGAGCAAAAATTGCAAAAACATTCCTTGCAAAAAGACACATAGGGTCAGTGTCATGGCATAGGGTCAATGTCAACGAGCAGATCTGATTTGATGCAGGTGTTAGTTTTGGGGATGAAAATTTACAGGGTGATTCCATAATTTTTTCCTCAGAATTGAGTGATTCCATATTTTTTTCCTCTGCTTGGTCTAAAAAAGTAACCGTTACTGACTGCCACAATCTTTTTTTCTTGATTTCTTATAGTGTTTCTTAAAGCCAGAAAGTTGCCATTTGAAATGACTTTAGTTTTGTGTCATGTCTGTGATCTGCTTTTTTTCTACAAAATTAAACAACTGAATGAACATCCTCCAAGGCCGGTGATTCCATAATTTTTGCCAGGGGTTGTATGAAGGCGGTGCAGGATGTGTATGAGGACATTGCAGCAGCAGTGATATATTTATTAGATGGAATCCAATCCAGTGAGTCAGTTTTTTGAGTGTATCACACAAAGAAGTGACTCATTGGATGAACTCACTTCAATTATGGGCAGGATTTCCATACAAAAAAATATATGTAGCCTCAACTAAATTAAATTCAATTATCTTGCATGGATGCACTTTATTTGAGTTGGGGCTACATATATTTATTAGTTATATATTTATTAGTGTAATTGAATTGAGTTCATCCATCAGTTTTTTGAGTGTGGATGTACCCAAGGTGAAGGTAGGATTGCATCAGTGATGGACTCTGAGCCTTTTCTGGTTAATAGTGCTGATGGACAGGTTGACGGATGAGATCAGACAGGTGTTTCCATGTTCTATCATGTATGCAAATGGGATTATGACCTGCAGTGAGGCAAAAGAGCAGTTTGAGACGAGCCTGGAGAGGTGGAGATATGCTCTAGATAGAAGAGGAATGAAAGTCAGTCGGAGCAAGACGGAATACATATGTGAGAATGAGGGGGAGCCCGTTGGAATAGCATGGTAGATGTGGTGAAGGTAGATGAGTTTAAATATTTGGGGTCAATCAGTGTTGGTGAAGAAGAGTGCAGGCAGGGTGGAGTGGGTGGAGAAAGGTGACAGGAGTGATCTGCAAGAATGACAGTGAAGGTTTACAAGTGAGACCAGCTTTGCTGTACAGCTTAGAGGTGGAGGCAGTGGCACGAACAAAAAAACAAGAGGCAGAGTTGGAGATGCTGTGATTTTTCATGGAAGTGGCAGCATTAGGAATTAGCATGTCAGAGGGACAGCACAGCACAGGTAGGACGGTTTGGACACAAAGTTAGAGAAGGAAGATTGAGATGGTTTGGACATGCGCAGAGAACTGACCCAGGGTATATAGGGAGAAGGATGCTGAGGATGGAGCCAACAGACAGGAGGAGAAGAGGGAGGCCAAAGAGGACGTTTATGGATGTGGTGAGGGAGGACATGCAGGTGGTTGGTGTGACAGGAAGATACAGAGGACAGGGTGAGACAGAAATGTATGATGACGTGCTGTGATGACTCAGAAGGGGAGCAGCTGAAAGAACCAGAACATTTGATGAATTCACTCTCATTACGTCTGCAAACCCTGCAAGCCAAACAGTTTTATGCCAGTGGTGGTCTGACTCCCTCTAGTGCTGAAATGACCCAATTGCACAGTTCTGAGAAAAATTAAATTACACTTGCCAGTACTTTTAAATGTAATTGTGTCATTTTACTTTTAGCCAGTAGGTGGCAGCATAATCTTTTGTGGCATTGCAGCATCGAGCAAAGAGGATGAAAACACTATGTGAGGGCCACATGAAAAAATAATCAGAATTCATCAAAAACTTCAAACCCAGATTGATAATAAATACTACTGCTAATACTAATAATAACAACCAACAACAACAATGTCTAACTGTAAAACAGAGACTTGGTGTTCCTGAGAAAATAAAATTTAGAATTGATTATTTATTGTTAATATTAAAATCAATGTTAATATTAATAATAAAAAAATCAATTAAAAGCTTCAAACAGATTGCTAAATGATGATGATGATGATGATAATAATCATAATAATAATAACTAGAGCACCGCGCTCATAGAGTGCAAACCTCCGCCAACACTTGTTTCCAATTCCACAAATTTTTACCTTGGAAAAAAATTTTCAAGGTCAAATTCCTGTTGGAAATGGCTTTTCATAAGCTAAAGTCAGGAGTATGTATGTAGCCCATGCACTTGAGCCAAAGTTTTTGTTGTGGCATTGTCAGTTTTTCCCCACAACTTTTTCCATTTCTGAATTCTTTTTTAGATAATTTTCACAGAACATTGGCTATCTCTGCTATGCAGAATTTGTCATTGCTTTTTGGCACTTGTTTTCTGACTGATAACTGGAACATGCATAAAACTGGAACCTCCATCTAATTTAGGTGGTGTAGTTAAATCCATAACAGAAAAAAAGTTATTGGGTTATTGAGGCACTTTTGGTCGAGATATGATTCAAAATGTTCACCAAATGGGCTTTTCAATATTAAATTCAAATGTCCACAAAATCCACAATCCAGATCAGAGCTGGATCAAACTTTGTCAGGCGATAGTGAGTGTCAGTCTGCACCTCAGTTTCAAATATGAGAGTGTTTGGGGCACGTTTGATTAAGATATAATGTAAAATATACATTAAATGGGGTTTTCAATGTTACGTACATTTTAATGGCTGTAAAATTGGTAATGGATTCAATGTTAAAGGATAGGGATTTTTCCAAGATTTTACCTGAGTTTGACCTTTGACTTATGACCTTGAAAATTTAATCAGTTCTTGCCTATCAGGGTATGAATCCTCTGTAAAAATTTCATAACAGTATATGAAAACCTGTGGGTTCCAGTCTGCTCACAAACAAACAAACAAACAGGGGTGAAAACATAACCTCGTTGGCAGAGGTAAGAGCCCGTAAAATTTTCCCTGAAAGTCAGATACATTTTTCAAATGGTTTCCAGGTGCCAGTCTCTAACAGCTTCTGAAAAAATTCTGATGGAAAAAAGTCCTTTTCATTCCGCCATTTCCAGACAATGAAAATCCGACAAGGGGCGGGACCACTCCTTCCACAAGGCGTGCTCACAGGCGAATGACGTCACCGACAGGCGTGGAAAAACTCACGCATGCGCACGAGGGTTCAAGCTTGTCTGACGTAAAAACATATGAATCAAATACATATAGTTTTTGAAAAAAAAAAAAAAATATATATATATATATATATATATATATATACACGAGGGTAGACTGAAAAGTTCTAAGGCTCCCCATGAAGAAATAATGCATTAACTGCATTATAGTTACTTGCACTTACATTATAGAGAACTTTCAGCCTACCCTCGTATATATATAGTCACGGCCCTGGCCCGTGTTGTTTGGTTTGGAGGTTGGGGAGGGCTTGGTTGTTTGTGTGGCCGCTCCTGCCTCTGCTCTCTGCCCAGGTGCTCCTGCTTCACCTCCTCCCTTCTTGTCTGGCTGTGGCTCCACCTGTATCTGATTGCGGCCTCATTAAAACCTGAGTGCAGTTGTGTGTGTAGTAGCACTCCTGTTTCCACCATGCACACAGGGCTTGGACCGTCGGAGCCCTGCTGAAGCCAGCCATGGACTTTTAAGTTCTTCTGTTTATTTGATTAATTTACACTTCCACACACCACACGCACTGCAACACTTGCACACATACTGACTCACACGTACACGTTATTTTGTTTAAATAAATATTGTTAAACCTGTTCCATGTGTCGTCCCCCCTCTTTTGTTACTTCCTTATCGAGCCAGGGTTGTAACTATATATATATATATATATATATATATATATATATATATATATATATATATATATATATATATATATATATATATATATATATACAAACACACACAATGAACCAAAATATGTATGCAACACTTTTGTTTTTGCTCCCATTTTACATAAGCTGAACTCAAAGATCTAAAACATTTATATACATTTATCTATATACACAAAATACCTATTTCTCTCACATATTGTTCACAAATCTGTCTAAATCTGTTAGTGAGCACTAATCCATCCCACGTCACAGGTGTGGAATATCAAGATGCTGATTAGACACCATGATTATTGCGCATGTGTCTTAGGCTGGCCACAATAAAAGGCCACTGAAATGTACAGTTTTGCTTTATTGCACGGGGGGTCTGAAAACCAGTCATTATCTGGTGTGACCACCATTTACTTCAAGCAGTGCAACACATCTGTTTCCCATAGAGTTGATCAGGTTTGTGGCCTGTGGATTGTTGATCCATTCCTCTTCTATGGCTGTGCGAAGTTGCTGGATATTGGCAGGAACTGGAACATGCTATCGTATGCATCGATCCAGGGCCTCCCAGACATGCTCAATGGGTGACATGTCCGGTGAGTATGCTGACCACGCAAGAACTGGGATGTTTTCAGCTTCCAGGAATTGTGTTCAGATCCTTGCAGCATGAAGCTGTGAATTATCATTCTGCAACATGAGGTGATGGTTGTGAATGAATGGCACAACAATGGGCCTCAGGATCTCATCACAGTATCTTTGTGCATTTATAGTGCAATCAATAAAATGCACCTGTGGTCGTTGTCCATAACATATGCCTGCCCATACCATAACCCCACCACCACCATGGGCCACTCCATCCTCCACGCTGACATCAGCAAACCACTGACCCACACACACTATCTGCCATCTGCCCTGAACAGTGAAAACTGGGATTCATCTGTGAAGAGAACACCTCTGCCATGGAATGAGAGCATTTGCCCACCCAAGTCTGTTACGACAGCGAACTGCAGTCAGGCTGAAATCCCCATGAGGACGACAAGCATGCAGATGAGCTTCTCTGAGATGGCTTCTGATAGAAATTCTTTGGTTCTGTAAATCAATTGTTTCAGCAGCTGTCTGGGTGGCTGGTCTCAGATGATCTTGCAGGTGAACATGCTGGATGTTGAGGTCCTAGGCTGGTGTGGTTACACGTGGTCTGCGATTGTGAGGCTGGTTTTGATGTGCTGCTAAATTCTCTGAAACGCCTTTGGACACGGCTTATGGTATAGAAATGAACATTCAATTCACGGGCAACAGCTCTGGTGGACATTTCTGCAGTCAGCTTGCCAATTGCACGCTCCCTCAACCATTGATCAGTTTGTGATTCAGCAGTATTTGTATATGTACATACATGTATTATGTTAAAATTAGTCAAATACATTAAGAATAACACATAATTTAAATCACACAGCTTTGTTTGTTTTCATCCCTTTGATTAAATTTGAAATATAATCAGCTTTATAACAGAACTGAAAAGAAAATAAGTTTAAGTTTATTTTTAATGAGCTCTCACAGCCCAGCTGTAGTACCTTCATGGCCCAGTATTATTTTTATTTACTATTATAGTTATATTTATTTTGCACATTTTAAAATTTACCATAAAAACAGAGAATGACAAAGAACACAGTGCATGGAGAGGCAGAAAACCCAACAGGGTTATATGTAGCCTCCACCTGAAAAAAAAAAACAAAACTATTGAAAATAATGCACATAGGCATCATGACAAAGCTTTAGTCACAATAGAAATAATAATAAAAGAAATACGTCCAAACAAAGACAAAACTGCAGAAAACAGTAATGAGACATCAGTTAAATGAGTTTTTAAACATCTTTTAAAACTTTTTTTTTTTGCTAGATGAGAAATCCACAGTTTAGCACCCTATTAAACACTAATTTATAGTATGAGTAAATTCATCAAATGTGCACAGGGACATGAAACTGGCATTAAAACACATGCAACACTAAATAATTCTGCTCTAAACCCACCAAGAAAACAACTTCTGGGGACGCCACTGTCAGGTGGGACGATCTGAGGGAAGACAAAGAAAATTTTAATGTGCATGAAGTCCAACTGAGAGCAGAGAGAAGTTATTATATTTTGGAGTCAAATTTAATGTTAAAACGCTTTGGTGGTATTTAAAACACCAAAAACATCTCGTCCAATCAGAACGCTGGCTTTCTGGACAGGGTGCACGCACAGGGCGCACGGATTGTTGGAGACCAGCTGAGAGTGAGACTGAGGTGGGCTTTGTGTATGACAGACCCAAACCAAGTCTCCTGAGTGTGCAGATCGTGCAGTGCCGATCCGGAGAACGGTTGCAGCTCCAGCGCACAGAACTCCTTTATTCCTCTTTTTAAAACACGCGTCAGTCCATTTCTGAGAGCCCCATGTCTTCACTTCGAAGTTCATCCTGAAGCTCTGACTGGAACAAGACAACCAAAAAAACAAAAAACAAAAACAAAAAAAACCTAATCTTGAGGAGAACTTTGGACCCTGAAATGGGGATCGGGTTTGTGTGTCTGGCTCTTGCGGTGTCATTGTCTTTTTCCAGCGCGCAGGACGCATGGACCGCGGCCACAGAGGAGGAAATCCCGGAGGGCGCATCCACCCTGGCGTTCGTCTTTGACGTGACCGGTTCCATGTACGACGACCTCGTCCAGGTCATCGAGGGCGCGTCCAAGATTTTGGAAACGTCCCTGAGCAGACCGAAGAGACCCCTGTACAACTTTGCTCTGGTGCCCTTCCATGACCCGGGTAATTACGCACCTTCACACTCAGTCCTCATTTTTTTAAACGTTCTTTTCTTTAACATATCAGTACGTTCTGTATTATTTACAGTTTGCACTAAAAGCCCCCCCCCCCCCCCCCGCCACACACACACACACACACACACACACACACACACACACACACACACACACACACACACACACACACACACACACACACACACACACACACACACACACACACAAGTGAGAAATGTGGTTTGCTTTGAAATGTTCCTCCAGAGGAAGGGTTGTGGTGGATGTTTGCGCGCACATATGTTCAGTCTGGGTGCGCAAACAGCTTCAACAACGCACCCAGAGGTGCTCTGCCATTCACAACGTCTAGTACCAAAATATCACTGAAAATAAGTGTGTTTGATGAGTCGATTCTTTGAATATGTCAGTGATTTTGAGTCATTCCTTCCAGGCCGTTCCTCATATTTGGTGACCTACATCTTTTGCGAGGAGACCTACAGGCTTTGAAAATGACAATTATCTGATTTAGCACAATTGTGTGTAGGAAGGGTCTGTAATTATCATTGATGACCACACCTGCCCCTAATCCATCAGCAATCCAACATCTACTAACCATCCACCAGGTGGCAGACATGTCTTTGGGATATATACTTAGGCTACACAAAGTTGCATTTTCACTCTATTGGGAACATGAAAATTCTCCAGATTTGGTTGACATGATGGTATCTTATTTATTTTTTGATATACTCCATTAAAATTGTCAACCACTGAGTTCGATGTAGATCGTCTGGTAATCTTTTGAATAATCCCGCTTAATAAGCAAATGGAGAAAAGCGTGTGATCACATAAACGCCCGTGGCAGAGGCCATAGTGTCTCTGGATACTTCATCTTGCAGCAGCTGTGGAATGAGGATCAGAAGGTGTGGTGCAGAACATACAGCAGGAACATACGAGAACAAACCTTATCAAAGGTCAGCAAAGAAACAACACACCGAGGGCTGAGGGAAAGCCCATTTATTCAGGCAGTGATTTCACTAAAACTTTGGGATTCTAGAGCGAGTTTTCAGTTTTGCTGCATGTGTGTAGGTCAGTGGTTCCCAAAGTGTGGACCACAGCCCCCACTCCCGGTTGGACAATGAAGGTACTGCAGGTGGGTCATGAGAGGTTATTCAAAATGAATTTAAAAACCATTTCATTTACAATTTTGTGATATATTTGCAAAGTTAAAATTGCTAAGATGTCCCAGTCTGATTGAAACTAATCAGAATTGGCCTGATTGAGGCAGTTTTTTAAATGACCAGTATCTGATAAATTAAACCCAAATAAACCTGAGTCACCAAAGTATGCATTCCCTCTGCCACCACTGAACAGAGTTGTGGCAGCTTCTGCTTCACTACGGAAAGCACATTTTAAAAGCACCTTAACACTGTACTCTGCTATAAATACACAACAAGCCTATTTTATTCACACAGATCATCAACAGTGCATGTCAGTCTTACTGTGTTTCATACATGTGTCATGATTGGGGTTTGTATGTATTGTCCTTTTGTTTTCATTTTGTTGTTGACAATTTTTTGTCACTGTCATGTTTGCTTGGGGTTTAGTGGAGGGATCTTTCTTGTATGCTGTCTTCTGCTTGGTGTTGGGCGTGTCCCTGTGATCCTCTCTCCTGCTTGCCACACCCCTTTCCAGATCCTTCCACACACTAGAGGTGGGCGATACTGGGAATTTTGGTATTGTTCTGATACCAAGTAAATACAGGCCCAGTATCGCCAATATTGTTACCGATACCGATACTTTTTCATATTTAAGCTTCATAGATCCAAAGGATCCAAAAGACCTAGGATAGAATTTCGCCAAACACTGTATGTGACAACAAAATACTTTATTTATCACAATCAACATTTTTGTTTAAAAAATATCACTCAACACAACTTAAAAGAAAATCTCCTGAGGTAGAGGGCTGACTCGAGGATAGCGCTGAGTGGGCGGGCCAGGTTGAGCCTACCTGCATGGCTGTTGGCTGGCGCCGCTGTGCTACGTAACGGCGCAACAACAAAAGACCAGAGGGGGGAGGGTGCGCTGTTCTGTGTTGTGTGACACAGCGCAGCGCTGCTCTTACAGACAGAGAGTAGACTTTGATGAATCTGCGTGCGCAGCAGTCAGTACATGCGGGAGAGAAAAAAGCTTGAATATCGATCTTTTTACACGAGGATCGTTCAATATCAATACCAGCGTTGGAATCGATATTATCGATATTAGGATCGATCCGCCCACCTCTACCACACACAACTATCCTGCATTTCCTGCTAATCACTCCCTCTAGCCTTGAGCCACTTTTGAGCACTTATTCCTCTGAGCATTTTTGTCCTGTTTTTTTGCTTACTTGTGTTTTGACCTGCCTGCCTGTTTTTGACGTTGTCTCTGCCTAATGCTTCGGATCCTGTTGCTTATCTTGGCCTGCCTACCTGTGTACGGAACCCTGCCTAAACTTTTATTAAACCCTGTTTTAATGACATCCGAATCCAGCATTTGTGTCCAGCCACGCCATTCCAGTAAGCCTGACAACATGCAGGGCGGTAACAGACAGCAGTAGATCAGTCAATGGTGCCCTATGGTGCCGCCGCTCTGCCAGTTTAAAAAACACATTTCACTTAAAATACACTTCAATCAATCAATCAATCAATTTTTTTATATAGCGCCAAATCACAACAAACAGTTTAGCTTTATATTGTAAGGCAAGGCCATACAATAATTATGTAAAACCCCAACGGTCAAAACGACCCCCTGTGAGCAAGCACTTGGCTACAGTGGGAAGGAAAAACTCCCTTTTAACAGGAAGAAACCTCCAGCAGAACCAGGCTCAGGGAAGGGCAGTCTTCTGGTGGGACTGGTTGGGGCTGAGGGAGAGAACCAGGAAAAAGACATGCTGTGGAGGGGAGCAGAGATCGATCACTAATGATTAAATGCAGAGTGGTGCATACAGAGCAAAAAGAGAAAGAAACAGTGCATCATGGGAACCCCCCAGCAGTCTACGTCTATAGCAGCATAACTAAGGGATGGTTCAGGGTCACCTGATCCAGCCCTAAGTATAAGCTTTAGCAAAAAGGAAAGTTTTAAGCCTAATCTTAAAAGTAGAGAGGGTGTCTGTCTCCCTGATCTGAATTGGGAGCTGGTTCCACAGGAGAGGAGCCTGAAAGCTGAAGGCTCTGCCTCCCATTCTACTCTTACAAACCCTAGGAACTACAAGTAAGCCTGCAGTCTGAGAGCGAAGCGCTCTATTGGGGTGATATGGTACTACGAGGTCCCTAAGATAAGATGTGACCTGATTATTCAAAACCTTATAAGTAAGAAGAAGAATTTTAAATTCTATTCTAGAATTCAAACTTCAGATCTGTTTGTGACAGGCGGTAGTGATTTCCACATACAGAAAATGAGTTTTTCCCATCATTGTGGCTGTTTTCTTCCTAATTATAGAGACAGCACAGGGGCGTAGAAAGAGGGGTGAGGGATTGAAAGTCCCCCCGTCCCCCACCAACCAATTTCTGAGTAAAGATTCACTTTTGAAGACATTTTTTTTTTTTACATATATACATCTACAACAACAATAATAATGAGAATTAATATATTTTCAAAAACTAAAACATTGTTCACTCACTATTACTCTGAGTGTCCTAGTTAATGGATTTTTTGGAAACAAATAAATAAATAAATAAATAAATACCTAAATAAATAAAAAGTGAAAGTGAATTTTTTTAATGCATGGCAGAGCTGTTAAGTGACAAACATATGCAATGAATGGCCTTTAATGTGTTTGCATTCTGCTCTGTGCAGCTGTAATATCTACAAAAACACAAACATCAGCTCGGGATTGGAAAAAAAAAACCTGATCGATACATCCCGAGTTACTAGAAATAATAGAACAAAGCCATTGGATTTAAATTACATATGTATATAAATGTATATATTGAAATATTTCACCTGTCATATCAATCAAAAAGATTTTGGATGGAGCTGAGAAGTTTATTAAATGTCTTAAATTTGGGTGTGGCTGGTGTAGGTTCATGTCAAGATGTGCTGGAACTTCTTCATTATGTGCATTTTTAAAAAATGTTGTCACGTAAAACTGTGAGAACGAGAGCGATAGAGGGAGGAAAAAGATGAATGGACAGAGATGATCTGTGGTTTGGAGATAAATTCCAGTTCCAGATGTTTGCTGTTCTCGCTAAACTCTCAGCATGTCAGAAATTTATGAAGCAGAATTCCTCAGTTGTAGATTTGTGCCCAGAATAATAATTACAGATAAGAAAGACATATGATGTGTGTAACAAATGACGAATCAGTTACTGCTCACCTCTTTGTGGGGGGGGGGGGGGGGGGGGGGACTCTAGGTGGTGGCGGTGGTGGTGTTGATCATTATGAGATGATAAAAGAGCTGCAAAGTTGGACAAAGCCGCAGAAGTAAAGCGATACTGTGATTATAGTTCGAGTACACACTGCAGACATAAATCTTAGCAAATGTGACCCCACAGCAGACAATTATAGGATTTTCCTCTTGGAGTGAGCGGAGACAGCTCCGCGTGTCAGCATTGATCTGTGTGTGAAAAAGTGACATTTGCTTGTTTATATATAAAAAAAAACATACTGCATGCAAATCAGTGATTGGAGCTCACTTTTTATCTGCACTCTAACACCACAAACACTGGGTTCGTGCATTCATTAGTGTAGTCATGTGCAAGTCATGAGTGTCAGGAGGATGCCCGGGTCAGGCCAGTCAGGAAGCAGCACCCCCCCCCCCCCCCCCCCCATCCTGCAGGGAGAGAAAGAAAGAAAGCAAGAGGATACTTCACAAGTCCTTTTTACTGAGGCACAGGGGTTGTGTATTTAACACCAAAGGCTTAGAAGCCGCTTTCATGAAACAGTTTCCAGCTGCATTGTTGTTGCAGACGCTTTAGAAAGTGGCACTTATTGCACAATCCACCTATGAGCCCCACTAAAAATAAAGAACTAAATAAATACCACATAGGTCACTGCTGTCTTAATAAAAAGGAGTCAAAATATTTGCAAGATGCAGCTTTCTATATGCACAGTAAAATTTAAAGTGTTGAATTAACACTCATGCATGTGCATATGGTTGGGAGTAGTCTGGGAGCATGCAGTGATGTCAAGTATTGCCAGATCCACCACACTATTTTTTTTTTTTTTTTACTTTTTCTTTCACTTTTGATACTCTGTGTGCTTCTTACCCCATGTGCTGATATACAATGCTGGTGGAACCTCAATTTCCCAGAGGGAGTCTTCCCAAGGGATCAATAAAGTTGTATCTAATCTAATCTAATCTGGAACTGCCTTGGGTCCTGGATGGCAAGCACCACATTCAAAATAGTGTTAAATCAGCTCTATCACAGCATAGAATTAAGTAGGCATCATATTGGCCTAAATATAAGACGTGCCCCCATTTTTCAAGACATATATTTGGAAAACTACTTTCTGAAGACCAGATGTTTCTTGCAAAGAAAATGCTTTTGGAATTGGAAAATGCATTTGGAAATGATACTAATAAAAGCACGAGAAACTAAATAGGCTAGAAAGCAGTACTACAATAAACAGTGCAAATTGGCCTACCATGGGTCCACAGATTATCATGCCTAGTCAATTCCCTCAGAAGTAGAGCTTTCTGTGCATGCATGTGCAAACTCTATTGTATCTGCATAAATGGTGAATGTCCACCAGGTGGAGATATCCCTCCATTTCAAGAACCTTGAGTACAGGCTGTTGTGAGACATGACAACCAACCTGTTGTTTATAGTAGCTGATCTCTCCACTAGATTCCTATTGCTGAAATGCCCTCTGGGTCTCGTTTCTTTGGTCATTTTGAAGCCTCAACAGGGAGATAAGAATAAAGCTATGGACATTAAAGTCCACACTTACTTCTTAGATGATACTTCTGTCATTGATCATTGTGATTTCTAATGAGCACCACTGGATTCCTTTCTCCCGCAAAATGCAGGTTTATCCTTTGGAATCATGATTGTAGGTAAAGTAGGAGTCATGATGTTGAGAAATCATTATTTTAAAATCGACCCAACTCCTACAACTACCACCAGTGAACAGGTCATAGTGAGGTGCACTAAACTGTTGAATCTCTGACTAATTCTTAGGGTTACATTTTCTGAGAATTCAGCTCAGTCTTTTGACATTCTGCAAATTAAACCAAATACCAGTCGTTGGATTCTTACTACTGTTCTATTGGAATTTAAGGCTTACTTTAGTTTTGTGCTCTGGAGATTGGTTCCACTCGGTTGGTGACCTGCCTTTGGCTTTTCCTGGTGTGTAGTTAGACGGAGAAGGACCAAAGCCCTGGGCGTGGAGCGATGACGGCAGATGACTGGAGGGCTTTTACCTTCTCCACATGATCAAAGGTGCTCATCTCAGAGCTGCCTTTGTTGGTGTTTGGCCTCATTTTCCTCTATCCCCTCTTCCCTTTGTTTTCTTTCTCTTTTTTTCCCCGGAGCAGCAGTTTTTGTCTGAGCCGCCCCGACTGTGTGAGATTACAGGGAGTCTGTGCTTAGCTGGACAGAGTCAATAATGATGCAGGAATGCCAGGAGCGAGATGGAGATTTTGGGGAATTAGAGGAAGAGTGTGGAGACTAGTGTGTTTCATTTTGTTACACATCGACTCTCGGCTGTTAAAACAGCCTTTAATTTTTGGAACTGTACACCCTGAAGTGCCCCTAGGCCATCTTTGACCAATGTTTTTCAGTTCCATTGAGCGTTGTGAGTGTTGGTCAGGGGTTATTCCTCGGGCTTTCATCTTGGACAACAAATGCCTCAGGCCTGCTGTCCGAAGACTTGAAAACTTCTTCATTCTATACCAGCACAGTGAGCCAATTCAAGGATTGGCATCAAGACTCCAGGGACGTGGAAGTAGGGGTGCTTAGGGGGCTACAGCACACCCTGATGGTAATGAGCTGTACCTGCAAGGGGGAAAAAAATCAACTAAAAAAACTTATATTTTCTACCATTTTGGTAGTAGCCTAGTTCTAGGCCTAACATCCACCCATTTTTTAAATATTAGATTTAAAAGGTATTTTCTGTGTAGCCTGATGCAAAACATGCAGCAATACATGTTACAGGGTGTTTGAACTGATTATATCTTTTGATAAGTTGTTTTTTGTTTCGTCTTGTTGGAACCCAAACTACGTGTCAGTGGCTTAGTCTACTATAGGTCAGCTTCTAGTGAAGGAGAAATCTACAGTGTATATGAACTGTCCATAGCTAAAGCTCTGCAGGTTGGTTTCACATTTGCTGTCAGTTGTGTAAAATGCAGTAAAACTGCTGTAAACAGTTGTTGGCCTCTAGATAAAAAAAATCATGAATGTTGCACTGCTGTGAAGCATTTAATATGACAACATTATATAGAGAATAACTCCCAGCCCTCGTCTCTGGGCGGGGTGGTGAAACGGCAGCATGCACTCAGTGATCTGAATGATCTTAATGACATCATTGTGCAAGTTCTATCCTCAGCTCCTCACATTTCATAAGGATTGTTTCCATGCATGTTTGGACCTTGACGTGAGATGAGCTTGCATGAGACTGCTTCCTTCCATTCACATGAATGCATATCTGCTTTGATGTCCATTACAAAACTGTATCATCAAGACCATCTATAATTGTAAAAAAAAAAAAATCCACACAACAACAAATCTGTATTTAACGCCATTATGCAAATTTCCAATTAATTTAAGGTTCATATGAGCGTTGCACCATAGGAGGACGATCCATACAGATCCTGGATCAACTTGGATTCATTGCATCACAGAACAGCATACCAAAGCAAATCGAGTAATGAATATAAATAAATTATACATAAATAAATAAACAAATATAATTGACACATTTTGAAATGTGTGAGTGGCTTGAACTTAGATGATCCCTACATAGTGTGTAAACAAGTGTTATCAAATGATAGTGCTATCAAAACTGGAGATGCAATAAGAACTGATCAGTCAGAGAATAGTGATGGTGTTGAGAAACTGATAATGAACACAGGGTGCGCCGCGCCTGCACACTCTGATGTTTAGCCTAGTGGTTGGCGATGGAGAATGAAAAGTTGATTAACGGTGACCAGCGCCAAGGTTTGCCAGACTCTGCAGAAGCTAAGTCGATGGAAGTTGGGCAATGCTGATATTTGTTGTAGTCTTGGAAAAAATTTTCAACATACTTCGCAACTTCGATGTTCATGCTAAAATGTCAGAAAGAACTGAGCTTCCGCTGTCACCTCTGCTAGTACACCGTTACTTCTCAGTTTGCTTCTGCCGGCCTCCGCTGGCCAATGTCGGAGGCATCACCTCCTTTGGATCCCTTGGGCATGAACGAATTTGTGTAACCTGTCTTGACAGTGCACCAGTAGCACGTAATTACAGAATTACGTTGGGTTAATATAGGCTGGGTCACATAACATCTCAAACATTGACTCAATAATCAATCAATCAATCAATCAATCAATTTTTTTATATAGCGCCAAATCACAACAAACAGTTGCCCCAAGGCGCTTTATATTGTAAGGCAAGGCCATACATTAATTATGTAAAACCCCAACGGTCAAAACGACCCCCTGTGAGCAAGCACTTGGCTACAGTGGGAAGGAAAAACTCCCTTTTAACAGGAAGAAACCTCCAGCAGAACCAGGCTCAGGGAGGGGCAGTCTTCTGCTGGGACTGGTTGGGGCTGAGGGAGAGAACCAGGAAAAAGACATGCTGTGGAGGGGAGCAGAGATCGATCACTAATGATTAAATGCAGAGTGGTGCATACAGAGCAAAAAGAGAAAGAAACAGTGCATCATGGGAACCCCCCAGCAGTCTACGTCTATAGCAGCATAACTAATTGATGGTTCAGGGTCACCTGATCCAGCCCTAACTATAAGCTTTAGCAAAAAGGAAAGTTTTAAGCCTAATCTTAAAAGTAGAGAGGGTGTCTGTCTCCCTGATCTGAATTGGGAGCTGGTTCCACAGGAGAGGAGCCTGAAAGCTGAAGGCTCTGCCTCCCATTCTACTCTTACAAACCCTAGGAACTACAAGTAAGCCTGCAGTCTGAGAGCGAAGCGCTCTATTGGGGTGATATGGTACTACGAGGTCCCTAAGATAAGATGGGACCTGATTATTCAAAACCTTATAAGTAAGAAGAAGAATTTTAAATTCTATTCTAGAATTAACAGGAAGCCAATGAAGAGAGGCCAATATGGGTGAGATATGCTCTCTCCTTCTAGTCCCCGTCAGTACTCTAGCTGCAGCATTTTGAATTAACTGAAGGCTTTTTAGGGAACTTTTAGGACAACCTGATAATAATGAATTACAATAGTCCAGCCTAGAGGAAATAAATGCATGAATTAGTTTTTCAGCATCACTCTGAGACAAGACCTTTCTGATTTTAGAGATATTGCGTAAATGCAAAAAAGCAGTCCTACATATTTGTTTAATATGCGCTTTGAATGACATATCCTGATCAAAAATGACTCCAAGATTTCTCACAGTATTACTAGAGGTCAGGGTAATGCCATCCAGAGTAAGGATCTGGTTAGACACCATGTTTCTAAGATTTGTGGGGCCAAGTACAATAACTTCAGTTTTATCTGAGTTTAAAAGCAGGAAATTAGAGGTCATCCATGTCTTTATGTCTGTAAGACAATCCTGCAGTTTAGCTAATTGGTGTGTGTCCTCTGGCTTCATGGATAGATAAAGCTGGGTATCATCTGCGTAACAATGAAAATTTAAGCAATACCGTCTAATAATACTGCCTAAGGGAAGCATGTATAAAGTGAATAAAATTGGTCCTAGCACAGAACCTTGCGGAACTCCATAATTAACTTTAGTCTGTGAAGAAGATTCCCCATTTACATGAACAAATTGTAATCTATTAGATAAATATGATTCAAACCACCGCAGCGCAGTGCCTTTAATACCTATGGCATGCTCTAATCTCTGTAATAAAATTTTATGGTCAACAGTATCAAAAGCAGCACTGAGGTCTAACAGAACAAGCACAGAGATGAGTCCACTGTCCGAGGCCATAAGAAGATCATTTGTAACCTTCACTATTGCTGTTTCTGTACTATGATGAATTCTAAAACCTGACTGAAACTCTTCAAATAGACCATTCCTCTGCAGATGATCAGTTAGCTGTTTTACAACTACCCTTTCAAGAATTTTTGAGAGAAAAGGAAGGTTGGAGATTGGCCTATAATTAGCTAAGATAGCTGGGTCAAGTGATGGCTTTTTAAGTAATGGTTTAATTACTGCCACCTTAAAAGCCTGTGGTACATAGCCAACTAACAAAGATAGATTGATCATATTTAAGATCAAAGCATTAAATAATGGTAGGGCTTCCTTGAGCAGCCTGGTAGGAATGGGGTCTAATAAACATGTTGATGGTTTGGATGAAGTAACTAATGAAAATAACTCAGACAGAACACTCGGAGAGAAAGAGTCTAACCAAATACCGGCATCACTGAAAGCAGCCAAAGATAACGATACGTCTTTGGGATGGTTATGAGTAATTTTTTCTCTAATAGTTAAAATTTTGTTAGCAAAGAAAGTCATGAAGTCATTACTAGTTAAAGTTAATGGAATACTCAGCTCAATAGAGCTCTGACTCTTTGTCAGCCTGGCTACAGTGCTGAAAAGAAACCTGGGGTTGTTCTTATTTTCTTCAATTAGTGATGAGTAGAAAGATGTCCTAGCTTTACGGAGGGCTTTTTTATAGAGCAACAGACTCTTTTTCCAGGCTAAGTGAAGATCTTCTAAATTAGTGAGACGCCATTTCCTCTCCAACTTACGGGTTATCTGCTTTAAGCTACGAGTTTGTGAGTTATACCACGGAGTCAGGCACTTCTGATTTAAAGCTCTCTTTTTTAGAGGAGCTACAGCATCCAAAGTTGTCTTCAATGAGGATGTAAAACTACTGACGAGATACTCTATCTCACTTACAGAGTTTAGGTAGCTACTCTGCACTGTGTTGGTATATGGCATTAGAGAACATAAAGAAGGAATCATATCCTTAAACCTAGTTACAGCGCTTTCTGAAAGACTTCTAGTGTAATGAAACTTATTCCCCACTGCTGGGTAGTCCATCAGAGTAAATGTAAATGTTATTAAGAAATGATCAGACAGAAGGGAGTTTTCAGGGAATACTGTTAAATCTTCTATTTCCATACCATAAGTCAGAACAAGATCTAAGATATGATTAAAGTGGTGGGTGGACTCATTTACTTTTTGAGCAAAGCCAATAGAGTCTAATAATAGATTAAATGCAGTGTTGAGGCTGTCATTCTCAGCATCTGTGTGGATGTTAAAATCGCCCACTATAATTATCTTATCTGAGCTAAGCACTAAGTCAGACAAAAGGTCTGAAAATTCACAGAGAAACTCACAGTAACGACCAGGTGGACGATAGATAATAACAAATAAAACTAGTTTTTGGGACTTCCAATTTGGATGGACAAGACTAAGAGTCAAGCTTTCAAATGAATTAAAGCTCTGTCTGGGTTTTTGATTAATTAATAAGCTGGAATGGAAGATTGCTGCTAATCCTCCGCCCCGGCCCGTGCTACGAGCATTCTGACAGTTAGTGTGACTCGGGGGTGTTGACTCATTTAAACTAACTAATCAGCTCCACCACTGCTCTGCGGACTGTGCTACCAATGAGACCATCCTCCGACTGCAAAAGTTGAACTATGTCCCATAGTAAGTCAGTAGACCGTCACCAAACGTCAAGCTCCGCTAGTACAACGTTACCCTCTGCTGAGCTATGTCAACCTGCATTGAAGACATGGAACTTGGACCCCTGGAGGTAGCCTTCTCAGGATTTTCAGACATTTTTGAAAATCTGTTGAACTGGCCGGCATCAGCCACTCACATCATCATGTGAATGGTCCCATGGGATTTTGAATGCAAATATCACTTTTCTATTGGGGTTACTGGTATTCACGGGGACTACAGCCCTAAGCAAATCCTACCCTAGAGCTACTTACAGAAACTGATGTTTCTTTATTGGGAACATTGGTTAATTTATTTTGAAAGCAATTAAAAAATGCATACATTAACTGTATTTGCTCATTGATGTGATTTGATGTCAACTTAGATATAGTTTGTGAGGCAGGGTTAGTTTAACATGCTAAAAACCGACTAATAAGTTCACTTATGGAGGCAGCCTGTTTTGTCAACCTTTTATCCCTACAACGTATGTGTGATGTGTTAACTGTGCCTGCTGAGATGTACACCGTGTGGTCGCTAATTGTTCAGAATCCCAGTGAGACTCACGTTTGCTGGTGCTAATGAAAATGTTAGCTTTGCTAATTAGCTAATAACCACTTACTCCAATTAAGGGTTGCAGGGGGCTGGAGCCTATCCCAGCAGTCATAGACCGTGAGGTAGGGTACACCCTGGACAGGGACACATATAGACAAACACAGTCACACCCGCACGCACACCTACGGACAATTTAAAGTTTCCAATCCACCTAACCTGCATGTATTGGATGTGGGAGGAAGCCGGAGCACCCGGAGGGAACCCACGCAAACACGGGGAGAACATGCAAACTCCACACAGAAAGGCCACAGTTGGGAATCAAACCCATCACCTTCTTCCTGTGAGGCAACAGTGCTAACCACTAAGCCACCGTGCTGCACAAATAGTGGCTCAAGTATCTTAAATTTAGCTCCACTCAGTTTGAATCAGTTAAAGTTCTTTTGGATGAGGTTTTAACAGTGAAAAACATTTGTTTAAATCCTACATGTTTGTTCCCGTTGTTTAAGATCATGTAGAACAGATGAGCCATTCAAAGAAGGTTTTTGTTTTCTGATTTCTGATGAATCCCCATTCACATCATGAGTTCACGTAATCCAAAATTACAGGATTGGATAGCTTTGATTTTTTTTTTTTTGGGGGGGGGGGGGGGGGGGGGGGGGTGATCATCTGTTTTTATGGTCACATGACTCACTTGACCTTTCATAATTACTAATTATATTTCATTGAAGTATTTCAGTTAAAGACAGAGTGAAAAAGATGCATTGCTCAGTGTTTGTTAACTTTAATTTTCAGTTTTAACAGCATGTTTTAGCAAGTGGGCCGTGGCTCACTCTTTGGAAACCTCAGACCTAAGCGCCTGTGTGTGGTCGACAGTCTGGATGTGCTGCATCTGAACTTTCTCTGTCTGATGAACGCACAATTCCTCAGTAAAACAATAGAGGTGTAGAAAATACAACCCAGTCACTTTTGGGCAATCTGGGATTAAACCATTGCTCATAAAATAAATGGTCATGAACTTTACAGTTTTATGGTAGTTACCACTTACTGTTAAAGCTTATAGTTTCTGGAAATTTTATGTAATTTCAACAATTAAAAAGCCACATTCTTTTCCAAATTTCGCATTTCGGTGAGCGAGTGGGAGTAAATGGTAAAAAACTTTAACCACATCTCAAGTCTTTTTTAATCATTGTGTTCCTGCCATGGAGCCCCAAACCTCTCTCGGATATGTGCCAGGACCTTCGGTACCTCCAGCAGTTTTTGAGAGAGTTTCTGCTACGTGCACCAATCAAGTCACTTAGCCAGAGTTTTTCAGCACTCGGTAGTTGGTTTTGTAAGGTGTCGCTCTATCTATGGGTGTACTTGACACAATATTTTGGATCGGTATCGGTCCCATTTTGGCTAAAATGGTTGTTTCAGATATTGAAAATTATTTAAAAAAAATCCAATCAGATCCGAGTCTTCTCATGCACATTTTAGGGCGCCTTCACACATGTTGCGAATTTGGTTGAATTGCGCATGAAGCAGGAATCGTATTCAATATGTGTAAAATCGTAGCTGCCTCCAACGCCGTGCACATTGACAGGCTACCCCAGGTGAAACGGATCGTCAGATCATAACACACAGCAGGTGATCTGAATGTCACGTCACCCACGTGAGCTCCGTTCCACATGACGCGGTGTCTGCCCTGTGGCCCGCTGTCCACAAGACACGTGTGTCGGGCAGGACATGCGCGCGGGGCCGCCTGGACCGCTCTGACCTCCCGGTGTTGTGCGCTGTTGTTTACAGACCCCCTAAGTATAACAAAGATTTTATCAGTGATTTTGCCAATTTTCTGTCACAAATAATGCCAAACTATGATCGGATTTTAATAGTTGGTGATTTTAATATTCATGTTTGTTGTCCTCTGAAGCCGCTGGCCAGTGATTTTTTAGATTTGATTGATTCTTTTAATTTTGTGCAGTCTGTGCCTAGTCCAACACAGGAACATGGGCACATTCTTGATTTCGTTTTAACTTATGGTTTTACTGTTTCTAATTTAGAGGTTTATGATGCTGCTTTCGCAGACCGTATGCCTATTGTTTTTGACATGCCTCCTTTTTGTCCTACTCAGCACTGTCGTGTTCTTAATTCTTCCACTGCTGCTCAGTTCTCCACTGCTTTTAACGCTGTGATCAGCTCTTCTGAGTGTCTGAGCTTTAATTTAGATGTTGACTCCTTCACCTCTGAATTCAACTTGATCTGTCAGACTGTCTTAGATACTGTAGCTCCATTGAAACTTAGATCTTCCAAATGTTGATCTGAGCCTTGGATGAATGATGTTACGCGCACTGTCAGGCGCGAGTGTAGGAGAGCTGAGCGAAGGTGGAAGAAGGACAGATCTCAGTTGTCCTTCCAGTTACTGCGTGACTGTTGGCGTTTTATCAGAAAACTATGAAGGCTGCTAAATTTAAGTACTTTTCTGATGTTATTGCTTCGAACTGTCATAATCCTCGTGTTCTTTTTAAGATTGTAAATTCTGTTTTAAGTGCACCACAATTGGATTGTCTGGAGAGCTCCACTGAATTGTGTGAGAATTTTATGAGTTTTTTCTTAAAAAGGTTGCTGGTATCAGGGCCCTCATTAGTTCTCCTGCTTATGACCCTTCTATCTCTGTGACATGCTCAGCTGTTTTTGACCAGTTTGAGTCTGTCAGTTTGCCGTTTTTTGAGAGATATTATTGATCATATGAAGCCTGTTGGTTCTCCAAATGACCCCTTGCCACCTTTTTCCATGTCGGCACCATTTGTATTGAATATTATTAATGGGAGTTTGGTTAATGGTATAGTGCCTACCAGTTTCAAGAATGCAGTGTTGACCCCACTTATTAAGAAATCTGGCTTAGATTCTTCTGAACTTTCTAATTTTAGGCCAATTTCCAAACTTCCTTTTCTCTCTAAAACTTTGGAGAAAATTGTATACTGCCAGTTGAGTTCTTTTCTAAATAATCATGACACCCTGGAGTTGTTTCAGTCTGGTTTTAAATCCCGTCACAGTACTGAGTCGGCACTGCTGCGGGTTTTTAATGACATTTGTGTAGCTACTGATTCTGGTCACTGTGTTGTTTTGGTCCTGTTGGATCTAACAGTGGCCTTCGATACAGTGGACCATCAGATCCTCTTGTCTCGCCTGGAAAACTGGGTGGGCATTAAGTGTGTTGTTTTAGACTGGTTTAGATCCTACCTATCAGAGAGAAGTTTTTGTGTCCGTATTGGAGCTGTTGAATCTTGTGCAGCGCCCCTTACATGTGGGGTGCCTCAAGGCTCCATACTTGGTCCGCTTCTTTTTTCTTTGTATCTACTCCCAATGGGATAAATTTTTAGGAGACATGAGATCTCTTTATATTTTTTTGCCGATGACTGTCAAATTTATTTGCCACTGAAGCAGCAAAATGCATACTCTGCGAACCATCTCCTAGAGTGCATTGGTGACATTAAGGCATGGTTGTCCATAAATTTTCTACACCTGAATGATAAAAAGACTGAGGTGTTGCTGTTTGGACCTAGTGACACTTCCAAAATCAATGTTGATCTGGGTGCCATAAGTCAGTATCTGACACAGACAGCAATAAACCTGGGTGTAAAACTGGACAGTGATCTTAAATTCGATGCTCAGATTAGGTCAGTAGTCAAGTCTAGTTTCTGTCAACTTAGACAACTGGCCAAGGTGAAGCGATTTCTTTCACGGCATCATTTTGAGATTTTAATCCATGCTTTAATCACTAATCGCCTGGACTGTTGCAATGCACTTTATATTGGGCTGAATCAGACTCTGCTTACTCGCCTACAGATGGTGCAAAATGCTGTTGCTCGACTTTTAGCTGGTGTTAGAAGGTGCGAGCACATTACACCGGTTTTGGCCTCACTTCATTGGCTCTCCATTCGTTTTAGAATTGATTTTAAAATTCTTTTATTTGTTTTTAAATGTCTTCATGGCTTTGCTATATCGGTATCTATAATTGCTCAACCCCAGGCCAGTAATCTTTATTATCATATGGCTAGGCTACAATGCTACGCATGCTCTGATTGCCTGATTTCCAGTCCGATATTTCCCATATCAGACAGTTACCATGACAAACGGTCTGGATCTCGTATGACATTCGTTACAAACCAGAAAGCTAAAAACATGATTAGAAAATCCAAGTCGTTTTACCAGCTAACGACCTGACCATCTGTTAAGAGGTGAAGAAAGCGAACAGGTCTGACTACGAGGCCAAAACTGTCAGCAACGTTCGTATTCGAGTGATCCCGTAAGTTTGTGTGTTTATATACATACTAGCCATATAATAAACAAATTATTTACTTTGCTTGCTGTGATGCTGGGCTGTACTGTCAACACCTCGGTGTGATATTTTCCCATACAGACCTGGCACTCGTTTAATAATCCATATATATATTAGGGATTGACTGATTATCGGCCTGGCCGATTATTGGCATCGATAATTGGTTGACCCCGACTAGCGATGTCGCAATAACAATACTTTGGTACCAAGTCGCAACCAAAATTCTGAAAATGGAACATTATCTGTGGTGTTGGTAGTATATTAGGTACAGAAGACACAATTCTTGATTTTAAATACCAAGCACCGAAAAACAACTCTTTGGGAAAGCCAAATTCCAAAATGCTACAGAGAAGACTTAGACTGGTAGTTCCTCAGATTCAGAAGGAGCAATGCGTGCGCCATCCTGGTTGTGTACTGTAAATTAAACCCTGCTTCACTGCTTTTCTGATATATTTTACAGTGCAGGTGAAACTGTCCAGATGGACTTGATCTGAGTGAAGCTGTTGGGGTCGTAGCTTCCAATAACAAATTTATAGTAAAGCTCTTCCAACATATGTGGATGTCATATTTGGCCTCAATAACTTTCCACGAAGTCTGTTCCAACATTGTTGATGGTTACAACATTTGCATTGAAACATGTGGGTTAATGTTACTCACTGGCCTGCACAGCTGACATCCGGCCAGCACAGTGGTGGTTGGAAATATGAGAAAGGTTTGTGAGATCATTTTATATACAAAAACAGAAAATAATTAAAGCAAGTTCTTCTTTTAGCAATGAGCTACAAGGCCAAGGCCAATATTTACTACTCATATACATTTGGGGAGGGCAGTAACAAGAGGGGTTGGAAGCAGAGAGAATGATGAATATTAGTAGTGGCTCCGCTATATTACATTTTTGTTTCCATGTACAAGCAAATAATATTTGTTCACTGTAAGTATGCATTTTTCAAAATCGCCAGTATTAACACTGACGGCGATAAGTTGTTAAATTCTAGAGAGTGTCTATGCATCTTTTCAGTGTTAAACTATTCTTTTCAGCCTTAAATTAACACTTTTGAAATTAATACTAGTGTAAATTTAACACTGTCCTTGTTTAATTCACACTCGCTGTTGTCACATAGACACTCAGTGTTAAAGTTAACACTAGAAAATTTCTATGTGTGTCTTTTCATAATAAAATTAACACTGTTCTTTTCTGTCTTAAATTAACACTGGTAGTGTTATTAACAGACTCAATAATAACTGCCAGTATTAATTTAACACTGAAAAGAGTGACACACAAATATATTGCACTCATGTTGAATTTAACATGGTCTGTCTTAAATTAACATTAACTGCTATCACATATAGACACTCCTCGAATGTTAACCTTAACACTGACCATGTTAAATAACCATTAGAAAGTGTCTTTTCGGAGTAACATTAACAGTGTCTTTCAGAAAGCGCTGTATCTCTGCTCCCCTCCACAGCATGTCTTTTTCCTTGTTCTCTCCCTCAGCCCCAACCAGTCCCAGCAGAAGACTGCCCCTCCCTGAGCCTGGTTCTGCTGGAGGTTTCTTCCTGTTAAAAGGGAGTTTTTCCTTCCCACTGTCGCCAAGTGCTTGCTCACAGGGGGTCGTTTTGACCGTTGGGGTTTTTGCGTAATTATTGTATGGCCTTGCCTTACAATATAAAGCGCCTTGGGGCAACTGTTTGTTGTGATTTGGCGCTATATAAATAAAATTGATTGAATTGATTGATTGAGTGTTAAATTCATACTGGCAATGTAATTAACAGTGTTAACAATAACTGCCAGTGTCAGTTTAACCATGAAAAGAGCGGGCACATAAATACACGGTTCTATACAGTAAATTTTGCAGAGTAAAATATAATTTGCCTGGATAACATTTGGTCCCAGTTTAAATAGAGTAAAATGCACTCTATTATAGAGTGAAATCAGCTCTACTGTCTTCTCAAATCAAGTTTTTCTACTCCAACAAGAGTCATTCACAGCATGATGGAATTGATTTTACACTGTGATACAGTATATTTAACTCTATTTGGACATGGACCAAATGTTTTCCCAGCAGAGTAAATTTTACTCTGAAAAATTTACTGTGTGGTGTTAACTTTAACACAGTCTATGTTAACACTAACTGCTGTCACATATAGACACTTTTGTGTTTTAGTGTTAACATCAACACTGATATTGCTAATTTAACATGGAAAAGAGTGGACACATAAATACACGGCTCTAGTGTTAACTTTAACACTGTTCATGCTAAATTAACACTGACTGCTGCCACATGTAGACACTGTTTTAGTGTTAATCTTAACACTGACCATGATAAATTAACATTAGAACGTTTCTATGTGTCTGTTTTCAGAGTAAAATTAACAGTGTTCTTTCAGTGTTAAACAATGACAGTGCAATTAACAGTTTTAACAATAACTATCAGTGTTATTTTAACACTGAAAAGTGCGGACACATAAATACACCATTCTAGTGTTAACTTTAACACTGTCTGTGTTAACACTAACTGCTGTAACATATAGACGCTCTTCCAGTGTTAACATCAACACTGGCAGTGTTAAATTCAAAACTACACAGTAAATTCACCAGTGTAAAACTAACACTGACAGTGTTAAATTAGCACTGCCGGAGTATCTATGGTCCTACTCTAGTCAGAGTGGGACCATAGCGCAGATTCGTCCCATCCTGTCTATGGCTGATACTGAGACCTTCATGCGTTAGTCTCTTCAAGATTGGACTACTGCACTGTTCTATTTTCTGGTTTACCGCAGTTCAGCATTAGGGCTCTCCAATTGGTTCAAAATGCTGCTGCCAGATTTTTGACACAAAGCAGAAAGTTTGACCACATTACACTCATTTTGGCATCTCTTCATTGGCTTCCTGTCTCTGTGAGATCAGATTTTAAAGTTCTGCTACTAGTCTATATTGTTCACGGATTGGCACCTCCCTACCTAGCTGACCTAATTAAACCTTACATACCGGCCCAGGCTTTGCGTTCTCAGGGTGCAGGACTACTTTGTGTCCCTAGGATGAATAAGAAGTCTGCGGGTCAAAGGGCTTTCTCTTATCGTGCCCCTGTTCTGTGGAATGCTCTCCCTGCATCAATAAAAGTCAGATTCTGTGGAGACTTTCAAGTCCAGACTTAAGACGCACTTATTTTCCATTTCATATGGCTAGCATACTGGCATCGTATGTTACTATGCTTTTTACACATTTAAATTCATTTTATTAGGAAACAGAGCGGGCTACAGCTTCAACTTCATCTAAATTCTGGGTCTTTTAGTGAAGTTTAGGGCTAGTGGCCGGCGATCACCTTAGTATTTCTTGTTTTTCTTGTTGTTTAATGCTGACAAATTATACTGTATTTGTTGTCTTTCTGATGCCTGATTCTGCTTTTTTTAATCTCTGTTTGAGGTGCGGCTCCATCCAGAGATGGGAGTGGTGTCTGCTTTGGAAACCCTCCTGTCCTGTCCACCGGCAACATTTCTTCTGTATCGTTTTGTGAATTGTTCTGTAATTTGTGTCTGTAGCATGGGCCATGCAGAGGGTCACCCCTTTGAGTCTGGTCTGCTTGAGGTTTCTACCTCAAATCATCAGAGGGAGTTTTTTCTTACCACTGTCGCCTGTGTGCTTGCTTTGGGGGTTGGTAAGGTTAGACCTTACTTGTGTGAAGCGCCTTGAGGCAACTTTTTTTGTGATTTGGCGCTATATAAATGAAAATAAATTAAAATATGTTCACCGTCAGTGTTAATTTAACACTGTTGATTTTACTGTGTAGAAGAGTTTCTGTGTTTTTTCTGTGTTAATTTAAGAGAATTCTTTTCAGTTTTAAATCAACATAGTGTTAACAGTAACTGCCAGTGTTAATCTAAAACTGAAAAGAGGGGACATAAAAATACACAGTACTAGTGTTAACTTTAATACTGTCAGTGTTAAAGTTAACACTGTCAGTTTTGCTGTGTTTCTTTGATTGACTGAATGAATGGCTGCACCCCATCATGACTTTACACACAAGGGCATGAACTTCTCCTCAGGAGATGGACTCTCCTGTGTTCTGTCTCCAGTAGCAGTTTATCCACTCACAAGAACAAATGGTGCAAAGATCAGGAACATGTTCCTCCTCCTGAGTCCGTACATCTGGGAGGGATTACAGGCCTGTGGGTGGCGTGCACATCAGTTATATCTACCAGTGTGCATGTACGTGGCTGTGTGTGATTATATTGAATTCTTGATCACCATTATTAGACTTCTGTGGTTTTTGTGGACCATCACCAAAGGACACATCCATTGGCTGAAAGTGACGTGAATCGGGAGGGGCAGAGTTTAATGTCACGGTGGTCCATGTTGTCTCATGTCTCAGATGGATGCTGGGAGGACTTTCCATCACAAGTATGGCCTGTCGTGGTTTGAAATCTGGCCTGTTGTCAACTATGTTGTTCTGGGCTTCTTAGTCATTAGATGGAAGCTGATGAAGTCAGACAGGGAGGAAGCAAGAGAAAATGAAGCAGAAGAAAAAAGGTGGGAAAGAAAAATGTGAAAAATGGGTGATGTGAAAGGAGCTGATGAAGAAAACAAGGTAAATGGAGTTAACTGGCTGAACAAACTGAAAACATGTTATAGAATTTGGCCTGTGCAGCACGATGGCTTAGTGGTCAACACTATTACCTCACAGATGGAAGGTTGTGGGTTCGATTCCCACCTGGGGCCTTTCTGTGTGTTTGTGGGTTCTCTCCGGGTGCTCTGGCTTCATCCAACATCCAAAAACATATACGTGTTAGGTGAACTGGAAAATTTAAAATGGGTGATGTGTTTGTTTGTGTGTACCATGCCTGATGCTCTGTAACTGCTGGGATAGGCTCCAGCCACCTAACCCTTAATTGGATTAAGCGGGTATTGGAGATGGATTTTGTCCCTGTTTTGGAACAAAATGTGTATGGTGTCCGTTTTGTGCCAAACCTGATTTTTGCACAAAAACAAAGGAGTGAAAAGTCACATCGTTTTCTTTTTTCCTACCAAAAAAGTCTCCTGTAAATGGTAAATGGACTGCATTTATATTCGCGCTTTTCCATCTGCATCAGACGCTCAAAGCTTTACAAATAACGCTTTACAAATTATGCCTCACATTCACCCCGATATGAGGCTGCTGTCATACAAGGTGTTCACTACACACCTGGAGCAATAGGGGATTAATGACCTTGCACAAGGGCCCTTAGTGATTTTCCAGTCAGGCTGGGATTTGAACCAAGGATCTTCTGGTCTCAAGCCCAACGCCTTAACCACTAGACCATCACATCCCCTAAACTTAAACTTTTCCTCCATTCAGCATCACTGTTTATCCCACGGATTCATCGATCGACACCTAATTTACACACAGGAATCCAAGCCTGTTGCCATCACTAAATAAAAGCTGATAGAGCCATTGACCCATCAGTCAGGTTCACTGCTGTTCTGTCAGAAAAGAGTGAAAGACTTTAAAATTTAAAATTCCCCCATATTTAGTACAACCCAAATTTCAATGAAGTTGGGACGTTGTGTAAAATGTAAATAAAAACAGAATACAATGATTTGCAAATCCTCTTCAACCTATATTCAATTGAATACACCACAAAGACAAGATATTTAATGTTCAAACTGATAAACTTTATTGTTTTTGTGCAAATATTTTCTCATTTTGAAATGGATGCCTGCAACACGTTTCAAAAAAGCTGGGACAGTGGTATGTTTATCACTGTGTTACATCACCTTTCCTTCTAACAACACTCAATAAGCGTTTGGGAACTGAGGACACTAATTGCTGAATCTTTGTAGGTGGAATTCTTTCTCACGCTTGATGTACGACTTCAGTTGTTCTACAGTCCAGGGTCTCTATTGTCGTATTTTGCACTTCATAATGAGCCACACATTTTCAGTGGACGACAGGTCTGGACTGCAGGCAGGCCAGTCTAGTACCCGCACTCTTACTACAAAGCCACGCTGTTGCACATGCAGAATGTGGCTTGGCATCGTCTTGCTGAAATAAGCAGGGACGTCCCTGAAAAAGACGTTGCTTGGATGGCAGCATGTGTTGCTCCAAAACCTGGATGTACCTTTTAGCAATGATGGTGCCATCACAGATGTGTAAGTTTCCCATGCCATGGGCACTAACACACCCCCATACCATCACAGATGCTGTCTTTTGAACTGAGCGCTGGTAACAATCTGGATGGTCTTTTTCCTCTTTTGTCCAAAGGACACGACGTCCATGATTTCCAAAACCAATTTGAAATGTGGACTCATCAGACCACAGCACACTTTTCCACTTTGTGTCTGTCCATTTCAAATGAGCTCGGGCCCAGAAAAGGCGGCAGCGTTTCTGGATGTTGTTGATGTATGGCTTCCACTTTGCATGGTAGAGTTTTAACTTGCACTTGTAGACGTGGCAACAAACTGTGTTAACTGACAATGGTTTTCTGAAGTGTTCCTGAGCCCATGCGGTAAGATCCTTTACACAATGATGTCGGTTTTTAATGCAGTGCCACCCGAGGGATCAAAGGTCATGGGCATTCAGTGTTGGTTTTCGGCCTTGCCGCTTACGTGTAGAAAGTTCTCCAGATTCTCTGAATTTTCTGATTATATTATGGACTGTAGATGATGGAATCCCTAAATTCCTTGCAATTGAACGTTAAGAAACATTGTTCTTAAACTGTTGGACTATTTTTTGACGTAGTTGTTCACAAAGTGGTGATCCTTGCCCCATTTTTGCTTGTGAACGGCTGCGACGTTTGGGGATGCTCCTTTTATACCCAATCATGACACTCACAGTTAGTGTCCTCAGTTCCCAAATACTTTTTGAGTGTTGTTAGAAGGAAAGGTGATTTAACACAGTGGTAAACATATCACTGTCCCAGCTTTTTTGAAACGTGTTGCAGGCATCCATTTCAAAATGAACAAATATTTGCACAAAACAATAAAGTTTATCAGTTTGAACATTAAGTATCTTATCTTTGTGGTGTATTCAATCGAATATATGTTGAAGAGGATTTGCAAATCATTATATTCTGTTTTTATTTACATTTCACACAACGTCCCAACTTCATTGGAATTGGGGTTGTATATTCAAAAGTTTCAGTTTGCAGTTTTTTAGTAGTTTGGGCGTTCCTGTGACTTATACTCTGGTGCAACTTATATGTCAGAAAAACAGTCATGTTATCACACAAAGTGAGGAAATTATGTTTTAGCCTGGATGCTATCTTGTTTATTTACACTGGGATCAAAGCATCAGAAAATGTTGCAGTTGAACTTATTTTGGCTTGGAGAAGTTGAAGTTTCTATGAAGTTCTGAACTCACCTTCCAGGGCACTTGGCCTGCCCATGGGCTGCTACATATTTAAGGGCTTAAAGCTACAGGCACAGTCACATCTCTCTCTTGCTCTCTTTCTCTCGTGTTTATTATTATTTTTATATGGCCATCGGGTACTGCAAAGACTTTGTGTCTATCCATCTGTCTCGCCAACTGTGCTCAGCATAAGTCTAGTCCTATTACTGCCAGGGTCTTCAAATTCACAGGGACCATTCTTGGGACTCAGACCTTGGACAAGTTCAAAGATGGCTAACCTTGACCTATTTTAAGGGGTCAAAAGTTCACATTCTGTTTCCTATTTATATTCTCATACAGCAGAGGGTATTTTAGGATTGCGTTATGGGTTTTTTTTTTTTTTTTTAGTGATATGGGCTATTTTAACTACAAACTTTACTGTCTGTTTTGCAAAACCACTGACTAACTTGCTGAAAAGGTACATGATATGACCAGGTCAGGTCAGCTCTGTTGCACTAGTGCCATTTGTCACCTCATTCACCCAACTATGGAACTGCTGCTGCAGGCAGGTGATACCAGTCTTCCCGTACACCCATTACTTAGGCTCAATCCTGATACTCTCCTTTCGCCCTACCACTTTTCCTTCATTTTGCACAATCTGTGCAAAATGGGTCGAGTATTGGGACTGGGCCATTGTCTCACCCGAAAGACTTGGACCCTCTTTCTCCTGAAAAGATATTACCATATACCATATACCATGAAAAACCAATGGTCCAGTGACCTTATAACACCATAAGCTCTTCCCAGGCATGTCTTGATCTCACCATCAGCACTTTCACAATATAGATACATTTCTGATGGCTGAGTTCAGGGAGTCATTGAAAGCCTGGATCTTCAATTCAAATGATTTTATTTATATAGCTTCAAATCACAACAAAGTTGCCCCATTGTGCTTCACAAGGGTAAAGTCTGACCTTACCAACCCCTCTGAGCAAGTACATAAGTGACAGTGGTTAGGAAAAACTCCCTCTGGTGTTCTTGAGGAAGAGACCTCAAGCAGACCAGACTCAGAGGGGTGAACCACTGCTTAGGCCATTCTAACAGTTACAAAGTTACAAGCAGTTACATGATAGTGTAAAGACCAACATTAAGGCCAAGCCGATGTAGTCCCAGATTAGTCCCATATCCCTGTTACATACCTTAGTCTTCAACCAGGATGATTGTAAACCTAGACACTCTAATTCTTCAGTTGCCGTCTCAAACGCTACATGCAGGACATCCATTGTTTTCTCAAAGATCACAGCATCATGCACCAAGTCAGGGTTAATTTAAATTTACTTTATTTATACAGCACCAAATCACAACAAAGCTGCCTCAAGGCACTTAACATGAGTAAGGTCTAACCTTACCAAACCCTGTTTAGCAAGCACACAGATGACAGTGATAAGGAAAACCTTCCTTTGAGGTTTCTTCCTCAGCATCATCAAGCAGACCAGACTCGGAGGGGTGACACATTGTTTAGGACATTCTAACAGGTACAAGGTTTTTTACAAAGTTTTACCAAGCTGAAGAAACAGGAAACACAAAAACCAGAATAGCATCAAAAATAATGTGCATTATTTCGATGAGCACGCAGTCCTTGGCGGCACAGGCAAAGAGTTGTGAGAGAAGTTAAACCCATCAAGGTTTAAGTGAAACTGAACTTCTAAATGCACGACCTGAGCACATTGTGGATAAGGTGAAACAAAATACTTTATTTAACAGCCTTATTGTGAAATAATATCAGTCCAAAATCTAAAAAGCAGAGCAAGTAAAAATCAGGAACACCACATAGAAGACTGGTATTGCAAACATAACGTCCAAGCAAAGAGCAAGTGAAAAAGCAGGAACTAAATACTGTGGGGTAAATCAAAATAATTCAAGACAGGTGTGATGACTAAATGATGTGCTGCTGTGCAGAAGACAAGACAAGGTGAAAGGATCATGGCAACAGACACACATGGAGAAACAGACAAACTTCAACTGTTAGAAAGTTCAACAAAGCAGCAGTTAGTATAAAACAAACGATGAACAAACACTCTTGACATCAACCACACATGAGGAACCCCGTCAAAGACAGAGACAAGACTTGTGCAGTGAAACCAAAGCAGAACTCAAAAATGGCCAAGGAATAAAACAAAAAACAGAGAGTGCAAAATTTCAGAAACCACTCAAACAACACTCAACAAATGGAGGACAAAAGGCTGCTGATGATGAAACCTTTCTTCAGTCACTAAAGCCATATTCAGATGGTAGTAATTTTGTATGGGGAGGTGGCGTAATGCAATTTGACCACAAGATGACTGTAATGTGTATTACGGGCAATGTTGCATGGGATAAGAAACCCTGTTATAAATGACAAAGATGGGAGTGGTTACTCAATAAACAGGTTTGATGCATGGTTGATCCTCATCTAAAAATGGCCTGGTGGGAGTGTGGCAAAGAAAATAAATTGACTATAATAAAAATAATGACTTTCAAGTCCAGACTTAAGATGCACTTGTTTTCCCTTTCGTATGTTACTATGCTTTTTACTATTTTAAATTCATTTTATTAGGAAATGGAGGGGGCCGCGACCTCAACTTTATCTAATTTCTGGGTTCACCTTAGTATTTCTTCTGTTTTTCTTGTTGCTTAATGCTGTCAAATTATACTGTATTTGTTGTCTTTCTGATGCCTGATTCTGTTTTTTCTTTCTGTTTGAGGTGTGGCTCCATCCAGAGATTGGTGTGGTGTAACCCTCTTGTCCTGTGCACCGGCAACACTTCCTTTATGTTCGTTTTGTGAATTGTTTTGTCAATTGTGTCGCTAGCATGGCCCACGCAGAGGGTCATCCCTTTGAGTTTGGTCTGCTTGAGGTTTCTTCCTCAAATCATCAGAGGGACTTTTTTCCTTACCACTGTCACCTGTGTGCTTGCTCTGGGGGTGGTAAGGTTAGACCTTACTTGTGTGAAGCGCCTTGAGGCAACTTTGTTGTGATTTGGCACTATATAAATAAAAATAAATTGAAACTGAAATTAATGAATTCATTTGTATGGTTACTTTATACCATCTAGCTTCTGTCTAGTTGTCTATTGGTTTCACTTCTTTCTTTATTTTTTTGGCTGTTTGGACTGGGGTGCATGCTCTAAAGCAGAGCAGGTGGTCCAAAGACACACAGTGAGGAAATGCATAGATGTGAGGCTCTGAAATGAAATGATCACATGATTGTGTAACCGTGATGCGTGAGCTGCCTGATTCAGAAATTCTATCTGTTTTTGGTGCAATGACTGTCTTTAAAATGCCTTTTTAAAGCACCTCAACACTTGAGATAAATGGCGGAAAATTCCTTTTCCAGGTGACATTACTGATGTTTGTGTTCACACGGGATTAATATAACCTAAGGCAATTTTTAAGGACTGTTTTACAGAAGGTAAAATGCACCGGATTTCTTACCAACAGGTGAATGCACAGTCAGTAAAAATGACTGCATTTGGAAACGGCACATTTGGACTGGATAAAAACCACTGCTAAACTAAGGGTTAAAGACACCCAAGTATTTGGATTCCACGATCTTGCCCAACATCTGGACCATGCAGTACTGAAGAGTAGAAGCCAGAACACATCCTTGATGAATGCCAGAATTCACTGAGAGGAAGCTAGAAACACAGCATAGTACCTGTCAGCCGTGTATGATGTCCACCAGCTTACAGGTTTCCTGCAAATTCACAGAATATCACAGAGTAGCCAAGTCAACTGTATCAAATGCTTGATGAAACTTATCGTAGGTTGCAAAGTGGGCTGTTCTTATTCAACATGTGAAAAGTAATGCACAGTAATTTGCATGTCACCCAGGTAATCATCAGGCAGGATGCTGTGATCACATGACCAATGTGCTGCGAGCTGTTGTGATGATGGTGACAAAAAAGGCGGATATTCCTTCTTTTTTTTTTTCCAAATGTTAGCCCTATGTTCTGCACTGCAGAGAAGTGTGAATGTGCATGGATAGATGTAGGAATACAGGTGAAACATTGTGCATGTGTATGTGTGTGTTTGTGCACAGCAGACAGATTTCTCATAGAGACACACTCATTGCACAGTGTGTTGTTTCACATGCGTTTCCTCCGTACGGCTGGTTAAGTGAATTAGGTCTCGTTGCTGGAGGACAGCCACTCTTATTCTGCCAATCCTCACACTTTGTCAGCAGAATGGCAGAAAGCACAAAGTTTACAGCCTCTGCTGCTGTTCAGCACTGTGACTATACATGCTGTGTAACTTTAGAGTGTGCTGCACGTGTGTGAATCGTTCAGTGTTAACTTTGTTTTAGTGGTAAAAGCACCACGGAACATTTCAGGTTCCATCTGAAGCCTGGATCACACTTCAGATAGTATACAGGAGCAGCCTGACAGCTGATATAGCAGTATTTTTATGCCCCGCGCTGCGCTTGCGCCGCGAGGCGAGGCATATAGCATCCGGGTTGTCCGTCCATCCGTCTGTTCGTCTGTCTGTCTGGCCGCAATTCATTCGCCGCAGTGTAGCTTGGCACCTATTGCTCGCAAAAATGTCACATTTGGTGGGTACATGCCTTGGAGGAGTACTTCGCATGAGTTCGAAGGCCAGTGACCTTGACCTACCTTTGAAGGTCACCAGTGGTCACAACTGTCAAATCCTTCGTCGCAACGTAGCTCGGCACCTATTGCTCGCAAAAATTTCACATTTGGTGGGTACATGCCTTGGAGGAATACTTCGCATGGGTTTGAAGGTCAGTCACCTTGACCTACTTTTGAAGGTCACCAATGGTCACAACTGTCATATCCTTTGCTGCAACGTAGCTCGGCACCTGTTGCTCACAAAAACTTCATATTTGCTGGGTATTTGTCTTGGAGGAGTACTTCGCATGAGTTCGAAGGCTGGGGACCTTTACCTACTTTTTAAGGTCACCAATGGTCACAACTGTCAAATCCTTCGCCACAACATTGCTCGACACCAATTGCTCGCAGAAACTTCATATTTGGTAGGCACATGCTTTGAAGGAGTACTTCGCATGGGTTTGAAGGCCAGTGGCCTTGACCTGCTTTCCAAGTTCACCAATGGTATGACACCATGCTGTGTCATACCGTTTGTAATGATTTAGTTTTCATTATATTAAAGGTAACAAGATCTAGTGCAATCCTTTAGTTGGTGCCTCAGGGTCATAAGACATGAAGGCATCCAACATTTCAGCCTAAAGGGTTTTTGGACTTGTGTGCTTCTCTGGTTGGAGCAGGGAGATTGATCAGCCACCCTCCACTGTAAAACCATCCTGATAGGTGCTGCAATCTACACTTGGGTCCACTGTAGTGTAGATTGGAACCTGTAATTCAAGAAGATATATACTTTTGTGGCTGTGATTGGACAAACTGTGCATCATGCAACTTTTGTCTCTTGCATCACCAGTTATGCTGCTTCATGGGAAGGGTCACTAGTCCAAAGGTATACTAGTCCTAAGGTTCTGTAATTTTTACCCCGGTTTGTTATGTAATTTACTGCCCCTTACCATTATTTTCCTCATTCTGAGTTTATTAAAGGTCACGTGAAAACCAGGCCTGGGACCCTCACAGTGTTCATCTTGTGAAAGGCCCAGAAAACGGGTCATACAGCATTTTTTATTCAATGTAGGCAGTTACAGTGGGTGTGGTTTAGTCTCACATTTCTAATGTTACTGGCTGTCACAAACAGGGGGATATCTCCCTGTTTCTGAAACTTCCACATATGATGGAAGTGAAACTTAACTCTTATATTTCTCAGAAACGTCCAAACAAATAACAGACAAACACTTGATAACTAACATAGAATTCGGAATTAGCACAGATATTATCTAACAGTTACTAGCCTGAAGGTTCACTTCTCTGTGTGTGTATTTACTCCAAATTAAGCCAACTGTCACAATCCAGTCACCCGCGAAGGTTGGATAACTGTCATTTGAATTAAATGCCAAAGTCTTAATTATGTAATATTGTGTATGACATTTACTTTGTAAGCTGCATCTTTATAACCAGTGAAGTTTAAAACCAAGTGACTTTTTTTTATTTTTTATTAAAGTAACATTCACTGTCGCATCACAGCAGTGGCGGAGCCAGAAATGTTTCATTGGGGTGGCCAGGGTGAGACCATTACTCACATAGGGGTGGCAATAAGTTGATACCTGAAATACTTAATGACTGTTTTCAATATTATGATTGTTACTGTAGTTTTTATTTATTTATTTTTTTTAGTTTGACCTTATAACAGTAAGCCCGTCCGCATTCCTATGAATTAGATTAACAGGAAATCTTCACAAATGTATATATTAATAAACCCATATCAGCTTGTTCCTTCATGACAATGGTACATTACGTTTCTTTCATCTGTGATGATCACAGGTGAAAGAAACGTCTTTTTAATTAAAATGAAAAGCACTTGTAAGTTATGCAGTATTTTTTATTAAACCCCTTGAATTAAGGATGAAAGTCAACACTACAAGCACATCTTAGAAGATCATTGTCTTAGTGTACAGAGGCAAAGTTATAGAAATTACATCACTGCCCATATACTTGTGGACCTGACGTCATTGTCATAATGGTTGACTATTCCATGTGGAAGAACATTCAAAGTCCACACAGGAAGACCTCTACTGGAGATCAACCCAAGATCTCCGAGGCTCCATCGTGCAGCCCTGGAACATTTCCCTGTAAAATATTGGGCAAATCCGACCATTGCTTTTCAAGATATTGTGTCCACAATCAAAGGTGAGGACATAATATTCACAACTTGCTCTGGTGGTCTCCTGGCTGTAAGTGCAATCATTTCTGATTGAATTCTTAATTAAAACATAAAAAATAAAATCAATTATTGGAGAAGTCTTTCCGCCCATTATTTTTCTTGGAGAAGGAGGCCCAGAGGGTTAATCAGTGAAATTCTATCATACTCACTCCACCATCACAAGCACATTTGTAAAAATATCAGTAACACACTTTTTTGCGGGGGTTAGATCTCCTGCAAAATTCCAGCATCCTGGGTACTGTTGCCAAACCTGGCTGCTGTGACCTTTAATGTGATTTGCCTTGGAATTCCACGCTGTTGGTGTTGTCAGGGAGGAGATGCTCGCTGTACAGTGAATGAATCTCAGTAAATTAGATTAAGGCTGAAAGTTGGGGAGGTGAAAGAGAGATCACAGTTGGACAACTTCCCAGTTTGTCCCATTCCATTAGACTCGCCTTAAGTGTTTAAACATGTACTTGATTTATAGATCTATGCTATACACCCAGTATTACCTCAGATGAATGCTGTAAGAATGGACATCAAAGCAGAAGCTGGAGTCGCTGTCATTATTACACGAGTTCAGAAAACAGGCAACAGCATGAACTCTTTATTTGTGGTAACCAGGGTTGGGAGGGTTACTTTAAAAATGTATTCCGATACAGTTACTAGTTACCTGTTGAAAAATGTAGTCAGTAACGTAATCCAAGTACCATAATATTAAAGTAATGTCATTTGATTACTTTCAGTTACTTCTGGATTACTCCAATATCAAATATGCTAATACAGACAAAAGAAACTAAACATAAATAGTCTTGACTACATAGTACAGTTTATTAAGCAAAAATAAAACTGTTTCTTTTACATGGCATGCTCTGTTTTACTTCACATTATGAATTAAGAGCACCCTCAATATTGTTTTAAACACACCCAGTGTTCACCTGCTAAATTTTCAACAAAAAATGCCAAACAAATGAAGGATAATGAAAACTCAGGCGGTGTGTGGATGAATTTGTAATTAAAAGTGGCAGAACAATATACAAAACAAAAAAAAAGTCTACTACTTGTTCAGTAAATATAAAATGATCTTACTTTAATCTTTCACCTAGCATTCGCACCATGTTTAACATATCAGTCCACTTGTTGAACTTTCAAAATAAGAACAAAAGCATAATGAAAACCATTACGTAAATACTGTCAGTAAGGAGGCGTGATCGCCATTTTAATTCCGGGCAAGTTAGTGATTTGCGTGCATAGAAGTTAAAGAAACAGGTGGAATATGCTGGAAAGCTGCGCATGTTGGCAAAGCCACAAACCTCCCCCATAAGTAAGTGGTTTTGGTTCTTCTTGTCACTTTGTCCGTGATATTTGGATGACAAACCGCTGCGGTGGTTTGAATCATATTTGTCTAATAGATTACAGTTTGTTCATGTAAATGGGGAATCTTCTTCACAGACTAAAGTTAATTATGGAGTTCCACAAGGTTCTGTGCTAGGACCAATTTTATTCACTTTATACATGCTTCCCTTGGGCAGTATTATTAGACGGTATTGCTTAAATTTTCATTGTTACGCAGATGATACCCAGCTTTATCTATCCATGAAGCCAGAGGATACGCACCAAATAGCTAAACTGCAGGATTGTCTTACAGACATAAAGACATGGATGACCTCTAATTTCCTGCTTTTAAACTCAGATAAAACTGAAGTTATTGTACTTGGCCCCACAAATCTTAGAAGCATGGTGTCTAACCAGATCGTTACTCTGGATGGCATTTCCCTGATCTCTAGTAATACTGTGAGAAATCTTGGAGTTATTTTTGATCAGGATATGTCATTCAAAGCGCATATTAAACAAATATGTAGGACTGCCTTTTTGCATTTACGCAATATCTCTAAAATCAGAAAGGTCTTGTCTCAGAGTGATGCTGAAAAACTAATTCATGCATTTATTTCCTCTAGGCTGGACTATTGTAATTCATTATTATCAGGTTGTCCTAAAAGTTCCCTAAAAAGCCTTCAGTTGGTTCAGAATGCTGCAGCTAGAGTACTGACGGGGACTAGCAGGAGAGAGCATATCTCACCCGTGTTGGCCTCCCTTCATTGGCTTCCTGTTAATGCTAGAATAGAATTTAAAATTCTTCTTCTTACTTATAAGGTTTTGAATAATCAGGTCCCATCTTATCTTAGGGACCTCGTAGTACCATATTACCCCATTAGAGCGCTTCGCTCTCAGACTGCGGGCTTACTTGTAGTTCCTAGGGTTTGTAAGAGTAGAATGGGAGGCAGAGCCTTCAGCTTTCAGGCTCCTCTCCTGTGGAACCAGCTCCCAATTCAGATCAGGGAGACAGATACCCTCTCTACTTTTAAGATTAGGCTTAAAACTTTCCTTTTCGCTAAGGCTTATAGTTAGGGCTGGATCGGGTGACCCTGGACCATCCCTTGGTTATGTTGCTTTAGACGTAGACTGTGTTTCATAATTATTGTATGGCCTTGCCTTGCAATGTGGAGCGCCTTGGGGCAACTGTTTGTTGTGATTTGGCGCTATACAAGAAAAAAGTTGATTGAAGTTGATTGATTGATAAACAGCTGTATGTTTCCTGTGTCGCCCGATGACACGGACCATTAACTCTTCACTTATGTCTAGTTGATATTTTCCACTGCTAGACCAATGTCTAGTTAAAATACTTGTCGTTAGTGATTAAAATTATTCGATGAGACTGGGGATTTTTTTTTAATTTGTACCTTAAAATAATGAGATTATAATGACCCGCGCTGTGCCGCTCACAGTCACACCCACACATAGAGATGTGTACCCACACCACTGACTTCATGAATGAAACTCGGTCAATAAAGGATAATTGTGTAAAAATATAATATATATATAAATGTATTGTAATGGTTTTAGGAGCTGCGTTGAACAGCAGCTGCAGCAGGACGCCTCAGCTCAGCAGCTTGAATGGCGCAGATCCGTGTAACTTTCAACACTAATATTTGGGAATGTGTGTGTGTCAGGGTAAGTTTAATACTTTCCTGACATAATTTAATGTAATTTAATTTTACTGGCTCGATATCCAGGTCATTTTTTAACACGGATTTTGTGAGCATTTTTCTGAGTGTGTCCAGTCGCGGATCTCCATTGAAAATGCGTTAACATCCGTGTACTTCATCAATATTTTGCCCGGTTACGAGAGACGTCACATCGCTGTTCATGAAGGGACGTTTTTGTTTCAAAGAAAAAAAAATATTATATACAGATAACAGGGTTCTAGCTAGGATAAAATTTTAAGGGGGGCAGTTTTTGAGAATTTAAGCTAAAAATTGGCCATTCTAGGGCTACCCAAAGGGGAAAAGCCAGGTACGACAGCCCAAGTTCCTTCATCATGTCCAGAAGGCTGGGGAAGTTTGTTGAGTGGGCAATCTCATTCTGGGTTAGCCAGTACATGGCCCTCAGTGAGGCAGTCGGAGTCCGTGGACATTTTTAAGTCAAGACTTAAAACCTATTTTTATTCTTTCTTATGATTAGTTTTCATTTTGTTATGTTTTATTATTTTACTTCTGTTTTTAATTAGGTATTTGATTTTTTAATTTTTATTTATTTATTTAAATTTTTTATGTTGAACTGTTCTGTGTGAGGCACCTTGAGACGGCTTTCATTGTAATTTGGCGCTTTATAAGCTGATTAAATTGAAATTGAACAACATTTTATTGAGTCTTAAAGTAAATAAATATGAAATTGGTCACTGGATCCTTAAACTCTGGGCATAATAAACTCTACATGGTGGATCCTTGATCTCTGGACATAAACAGAAATAAAATCTGTTAGTTTTTGTCAAAAGCATTTCCTTTCAGCCGTTATTGCCATGAATGTCTTTCCATACCTATGAGCTGAGGTCTTGCAGATGTGCTGCAGGTCAGGTTTATAAAGAATGCAGGACGTCTCATTTTGGGAGGAAAAAACGTTTTAGTCGACTGTAGTTTATTGACTGTATTGCAATGTTTGTAAGAGGTGTCATTTTATTTAAAGCGGCGATTCCTTTTGAAGTTATTAATTCCGAGCGGAGAGTCAAAGAGCAGCGCAGCATTTGAAGCTGTGACAAAACGGAGGCCGATTTTCGTTTCTCGACTGTAACAAAACCAGAGTCCCAGTTAGTGACTTTAATCCACACAAAAGTGACTCATGATATTTTAATGGCTTTCAGAGGGGTTAAGAAGCGGACTTGCCGCTTCTGAAGAGCAGCGAATCAAAGAGCCACGAGCCATTGAATCGAAGCATTGCTTCGATTCACACTTCAAACTAGAGTCGCGCTGCAGAATTGGTTGATTACAGACGCTGTATTGAAAATCGTAATGGTCCAAAATAAGCGTAACGGTCCAAAATTATAGTGTAACGGGCCATAACGCAAGTTTGCGCTAGCTAGAACCCTGGATAATATCATAAAATGCATTAAAATTGTAATCCTGCGAAAGTAATCCCCATTTTTACTAAATATACCTGTAATCTGAATACGTCTTTTTTTTCTGTAACTGTAGCGGAATACAGTTACCTTTTTTGGATCCTAATTACATAACGCCGTTACATGTATTCCGTTACTCCCCAAGCCTGGTGGTCAGTCGTTTTGGATATTTGTTGATCTTTGTTGTTGTTTCATGACTGAATTCCTTCACGATAAATTAATTCCTTTGGGCTTTATGAGGCCACTTACATGAGCTGTGATTATGTTCCATCAATTTTTAACTACCAAGATGCTAAGACTAAGATGAGGAGTATCACATGTATTGTGAGAGAATATCAGATCATGTTGGCCATGTGGCATGTTTCCCAAAGCATGATCCAGGATGTAGTTACCTCAGTGTTGAGGACCCCAGCAGTTGAAGAATGCCAAGGGGATGTCCACAATTGAGCAAATAGATAGATACTGTAAAGAAGACCGCTGTATGCCTGGGTGGTTATAGGGATGGGGACAAGACCACCTATTCCGAGTCAAGAGTAAGACCTTAAATGCTCGGTTGTGAGTCAAGACCAAGACTTTGCGTTTTTAGAATTGTTGAGACCAAGTCAAGAGTGAATCTTTGGAGGAGTTGATCCTGAGACCTATAAAACACGTTTGAACTTACTGAACTTGCATTCTGCTCATTCTTCACTTATTCTTTAATTCGGTTGTTCTTGGCGCTCACTGCAACTAATGCAGTCAACAGAGCGTTGTACTATTTCCTATCATATATTGTGCCATTCAACACAATGTGAATTCATTTATTCATTGATGTGTATACTTATTCTTGTGTGAGACAGAGTCAGGATCAAGTAGAATTGTTTTCAGTTCTGAGACAAGACTATGTAAGAAAAGGAGGTCTTGAGTCCAAGACCAGTCTCAAGTACTATAACACAAGTGGTTTCTATCCAGTACCAGGGGTGGTTCTGTGTTGTGGTATCATTGGTGCAGTGCCCCCTGACCTGACCTAACCTGATTACTGTTCATCAGGTGCCCTTAAGAATGGTACTTAACAACCAAAAACAGTAGTGGTTCACTGCATCCAACTTTCCCGCATAATGTAAGTGTTAGCCATATGACCCGTGTGGTAGAACTAAGAAATGGCACACATGCTTTTTCAGGTTTCCTGAATAAACTGTGCAAGATCTTTATGTTGATGTGCATCATTCATTGGTTATATTACATTAGCTTTTGAATGATTGCGCAGATTTATTTTAATTTATATTGCTGAGAGTCCATGAGTATTAGCAGTGGTTTTCCATGGGGCTGGTACAAGGAGGGTTGTTGTGGTTCCAGGCAGCGTAGCCAAAACGCTCTAAAGAATACTTATGACAGCCATGGGAACTTCTCCCTTAGGAAGGAGATGTCAGCTTTTCCACCTCTGTAAAGTTTGGCTCCAGATCCATATTCCGTTTACAGCAGGCAGATACATTTCCATGTTAGTTTTGAAAAACCATGTCTGATGGCCATGGATGTTTCCCCCTATCTTTAGGAGTTATAAAGCTGTCAAAATGCAGCTCATTTAGAAAACGACTTGATGCTTTTACTGTGTAATCAGAGAAACTGAAGAAGGTTTTGGGGTAATTTTTTACTAAAAAAACATGACAATCATAGTTTGAGCATCTGTACCATTCTCTCAGGCCCATATTAGTTAGTTAGTCTGGCAAAAACTAAAAAAAACCCACATAGTTATAGTCATATCTTCTCAGGTAACATGTAAAATTGTCTGAAGATGTGCACTAAAATTTTTCTTTCCAAAATTGTATGTATGTTTTTTTTAAAAACACGTTATTAATCCTTTTGTGCACAATGGAGGCACTCAGAGCTTATGCTAACGTTGGTCTGTTAGCATCACATTACGTGACACCCATTAGCCTCATGTTATGTGAGTCTTGTCTTTTCATGCTAACGTTAGCCAGTCAGCATTGTATATGTGACACTAGGGAGTTTTCATACAGTTTTTAATCATTAAATCCATCATGAATCACACTTTAAGGCGCTCCCCTCACTCAGGTCCTTAGCCTCCGCAAGTATGTATTTTTGGAGCACATTAAAAAACTCATTACTCACAATGGAGGCACACAGCTCATGCTAACACAGACTGTGATGACAGCACCTAAAGCCAAGCTAGTAGCTACCAATCAATTATACAACATATGAAGACTGTAACTTTACTGAACTAAGGAAACAGTGCTGTGCCGCAATGACAGCATTTACCAATGATGAACTGCAACTGGATTAAATACATATAATTTAGAAAGACCTTGGACCGTGTTTCTCAAGATTTCCCCAATAACTGCTTCAAGGAATATGGTATGATTCAACTAATTATAGCCAACCTTACTGGCTGTGATCATAATAAAGTACATTTTATTCATCAACTCATATTTCATAAATGCTATGACAAAAGAAAGTATTATTACTGCTACTGCTGCTGCTGCTCCTACTACTATTAAAATAGTTAGCTATTGCCATTTTGAAGATTTTATATACTTAATTTCATTTAAGAAATTTAGTTAAACATACGAGTAGATTAAGTATTTTGTTAATTTTAGGGAATTTTGGCTACGTTAGAGTGGATTCATCCACAGGGAATAATTCTTGTGGATAAATTGACAGGAATTAGCTGCCAAACAAGGAATTTGGCAGTAATAGGAGACCGTAGTCTCATTTGAACCCTCCGTGATATTGCGGGATTTGACCACTTATGGGGACCTCCATTTAATATATACACAACGTGACTTTACATGGATAATGGTGTATGGTTTTGTTTTTGGCTGCAATCACCGAAGCAGTCGCGAAAAGGTTTTTTTTGGGGGGTTCCCAGTGGAGAAGAAACGGCGAGGAGGTAGGAGACGTTGTGTCGGTAAGTGTTAGCTAACCAGAGTAGCTCTGTTCTCTAACCTGCAAAACCACCTCGACACGTTTGTGCTCCGGATCATAAACAAACCGCAACACCTGCCCAGTTTCCCACCGCATCGTCACTTTTTTTGTGCATTTTCACTTTGTTTGCGTATAATTTTTCCAAAACCCCATTGAAAATGCTGTGGTTTGTACCCCGGAAGTAGAGAAATTACGTCATATGTGTCCCCTTTTGCGCTCGCCCCCAGATGAGACTGCGCTGCCCTATTCTTTGTTGCGTGAGCTGCAATATTCCTGTTCATTACAAGTATGTGTGCACAAATTAAGAGAAAAATAGGAAATTCTCTACTATAAGATTTTTTAAGAGTATTTTAACATTTCATCTTTGTGTTTGGTTTGGTCACTTGAGTTGTAAATGTAAGGACAAATTAAATAGAATTGTAAAAATGGCGGGGAAAATTGTGGGAAAACCCCAGAAGACTCTGGCCCACATTTACACTGACAGGATGAGGAGGAAAGCTGAGAGAGTCCTGGCAGACAGCTCTCATCCTCTGTCCTGTCAGTTTCAGCTCTTGAAGTCTGGGAGGTGCTACAGAGCTCCTCTGGCCAAAGGTTCTTTCAAAAAATCTTTTATACTGAATGCCGTCACCATAATGAACTCAAAAAAGTGACCACTCCACAAATTAAACCTGAACTGCTTTACTTCTGTTTTATTTGATTTTATTAGGTCTTACTGTACGTTTTATTTATCTTACTAGGTCTTATTCTACTTCTTCCTTTACTTCCATGTATTTTATGTATCTTATTTTTGTTTTATTCGTGTGTTTGTATGACTGTTTTTTTTTTGTCTTTTTTGTGCTGGTGAGCTGAAGACAATTTTCCACATCGGTGGACAATAAATAATTATTCTATTCTATTCTATTCTATTCTATTCTATTCTAAGATTGTCAGAATGAAACATGAAAAACAAAAGTGACTCAGCGGCTTATTACCGCCAAGGAGGTTATGTGTTCGGTCGTGTCCGTTTGTTTGTTGGTTGGTTGGTTGGTTTGTTAGCAGGATTACTCAAAAAATCCTCAATGGATTTCAATGAAATTTTTACCAGGGGTGTATCTTGGCCTAACTTAGAAGTCATTAAAGTCTGGTAATGATCCGGAACACGATCCGGATCCAGTAATTTTTTAAAGGATTATTTATCATTGCAGGATAGAGCCAATTTCAACATTTTTGTATCTAACTTCATGAAGACAGGTCACAAAGGCTGAACAAAAATTAAGTTACGACACAACAATAATTTCTATGTTATTAGAAAATTAAAAAAAAAACCTGTGTAGTTTTGCAGTTTCTCTTTATAAATACATTTGCTGAAGATCTAAGTTTTTAACCCTCTGGGCCGACGCCATTGTATACGACGGCTGAGACCAAGCTTTACTAAATTATAAATAACTTTTTAATAATATGAGATAGAAACTTTTTTTTCCCTGAAAAGTTAACTCCGCAGACTTTCAAGCCACCGTCCACCATCTTTGTACTCCTCATAGAAGCCGTGTGATGACGTGAGCAATGTGAGTGTCCAATCAGAATTGGTTCACCGTCACATGGTTTTCCAAAATCCAATCGTAGGGCAGATTCACCTTACATGACACACCAAAGATTGTTTTTAGGAGTGATGTGTTACTAGTTTTTATAGTTTGCTGTGTGTTTTGAATAAATGTGTGTGGAAAATTATTTCCTCTTTACTTTTTCCTTTCTTATTTCTGATTGTAAACCTTTATTACACTTATAAAACACAACTATAGCATATATATTTTGAAAGTACAGGTTGTCCTGAAAAAAAAGAGACATAAAATGTGACAGTGGGATGCAGGGAGAGCTGTTAACAGCAATAATAAAACATTTCTGCCAGGCGAGTGAACTGTCCAAAAAATGCCCTTGGACCCCAGAGGGTTAACCACTGAATCTGAAACATGACGGTAGATGTGTGAAACAACATGGAATAAGTTACTTTGCCAAAGGGTATTCTGTGTGACATCAGTGACTCTATGGCCTTGGCGGAGGTTTGCGCTCTCCGAGTGCTTCTAGTTAATGGATGGAACAAAGTTATGATGACCAACACTGGCTGTTGATGTACAGGACACAGGCTTTAGTACCTGGGATTTGGGCTATTGACACAAAAACACACAATATTTGTATTTAAAATGCACAAAAAATAGATGGCCTTAAGGCTGCATTTTTTGGCCAAGACCGCAAAGCGATCATTTTAATTAGTGGTTTGTAATCTTTTTTATTTGGGCCTCCCCCTATATGTATCTAAGAGAGGCTGAGCTGTACTTTGGAGTTTTTGTGCTGGTCATGTATTTTTTTTCTGCTCACATGCTTCATGAGCACAGGCACTTTTACTCGCCAGAAAACCTCTCACTTCTGAGTTTACCCTCTGAATAGCCATGTGCCAGATGCTGGTGGAATGAGTGGTGATAATCTGATTTGTTTATTTCATATACAATAATCCAAACATGCCCATAATTCACTAGATTACCAAATTCTGCCTGTTTGAACTCTGCATCCTGCGTTGTGGCCAGATTTTGCATTGTATAAATAGCCCCAAATGCATTTTTCCAGTTGCACTTTAGAGATCATCAAGATAGGGCCCACAATCTGAGCAATGTCACAAGAAACTGAAATAGTAGAAGCCATAGTACAAGGAATTATAATTCAGTTTTCTAGTCAAAATAAAAGCATTTTGTATCGTAAACTAAAAGGAACCTGACAAAATTAATCTTGAGTCATCAAATTTGATCTGTGCAATAATATGAGAATTTCAATTTTTGCTGTTGCTCATTTAAGATTTTCTTTGTTTTTTTTTTTCTGTTTGCATTCACCGTTCTCACATTTTGTTCCTTCCTGTTCTGTCAGTTCACAATATTAAAGTTTTCCACATCTAGTTTCATGTTTTGATATATTAATCTGGACATCTGTATGCATTTGCCAACACTAATATTTGCCTGAAAGGAAAGATTTTGGTAACAAGAATACTTTTAGTTATTCTTCTAATGCTGACTTCAGCCTGAAATCATCACAGAGCTTCTAACTGTTGTTTCTCTGCAGAAATTGGACCTGTAACAATCACAACCGACCCAAAGAAGTTCCAGTATGAGCTGAGAGAGCTTTACGTTCAGGTGGGTTCCGTAAAAGTTACTGTGCCGACTTTAAGTCGTCCTTTCTTCTTTATGGAACTCTGTAATAGTACCCATGGGCATGAATACAATAAAGGCTACAGTGACCTTGACCTTCACCCAAATGATTGACCCCGGCTGTCCTTGCCAGGGCAGTTGTGGAATCCACCTAAGCGTGTGCCACATTTGTTTCAAAGCCAATTCCTAGACCTTGACCTTTGCAAGTCAGACAACCCACATATGATCGTCTTTATTGCGACAGCCGCACATACTTACAGTTTGGCGTCTAGGCCCTGACCTCATCACTCCCCGCAAATTAGTACTTGTAATATTAGGGAATGATGAGGTTTGGCATCTAGGCCTTGACCTCATCACTCCCCGCAGATTATTACTTGCAATATTGGGGAGTGATATTAGCTAAACAAATCATTCACCCTTTGGAGCCCAAAGGGGGATGCTGGGGTAGAAGCACGGCTGGCAGCAGGCAGCAACATTGATGCAGTGATGGTGGGATTCACAGGCAGAGGGGAGAGCTGGGAAATTTAGTCTTAAAAAGTCCTCCGAATTTGCAGGTAGGGTTTGTGGAGATTATGAGGAGAGTGAACATGACTCAAGGCTTGATCTTGAGTTGTCTGCCATAAGTAGCTCACAGGTTTGCTCCCTTTTTAAAGGGCAATTTCATGGTCAACCTTAAACCCCATACCAAGCTTGGTAGGAATCAGCAAAAGGACCTGGGAGGAGTAGGCCAATGAAGAGCCAGGCTGACATGACCTTGGCCCCGGTGATTTACCTTCAGCAAAGTTGCCCTCGCTTGGGCAGTTCCAGAACCCACCTCCAAATGTGTGCCACGTTTGATCCAAGTTACAGTGATTGTTATCATCTTTTGGCAGTACCTGGTTGTTCTGGGTTGGCACAATGAGTCCTGTACAGATTTGCATTGGGATTTTGCAGATGTTTTATGCCAGTTGCCCTCCTGACACAACTCCATTGTTGCAAATCAGAGTGAAATAAATAAAGAAATAAATTTGACCTTTTACCCAATAATTGGCCTTTGGTAAATTTGACCTTGCCACCTCCATATGGGTGCTACGTTTGGTGCAAACTGGGGAGTAAAAAGTAATTTAATAAATTTTTGACCTTTGACCTCAGTGGTAAATTTGATGTTGCCTGGGCATTTCCAGAATCCACCTACACACAGTATGTGCGCCACGTTCGATGGATGTTGCAGTGAAATTAAAGAAATTGACATTTGTCACCAATGACCTTGACTTTTGCCAAGACAAAAGCTTTAAGGCTAAATTCTAGAGTTGACATTCATCCACATGCCAGGTTTGATTGAAATCAACTAAAGGCCCTAGTAGGATGAGGGGAATACAGACAGACAGACAGACAGTGTGTCTGTCATGAGAGTGTCTACATTTCATATGATATTATTGCTGCTTATTTTCCATATTTATTTTCCTTCTAAACAAACAAACAAACAAAACCTCACAATGGCAGTAAACTACCAAATAATAATTATTACTATTATTATTTATTTGTGTATTTGTTTGGGGAGAAACAAAGAAAATCCTCATCGTGTGTAAAGTAGAAACGCTGTGTGAAGATCAGTGAGTCGGACAAAGATAAGCTTTCAGAGGCCTGCCCTTTGAAGACCAAAACTTTGGCACGTTCTTGCATCCCTGGCATGTGCTGCTGAGAATATGCTGCTGAGTGCACTCTGTAGTGCAGCATGGAACAGACCCAGCTTCTTTTCACTTGCTCTTTCCTTCTCCACTCTGCTTTTTGTCCCCTCAGCTCTTCACCTGCAAACAACCCCTGACAGGTTTTGGCTACACTGCATGGAAAAGATGTTTGGCGAAACTGAAAATCTTCTTGAAAAAAAAAAAAAAACACCTCTGACACAAATTCTGTTGTGTTATTATGGAGGCAAGATGTTACTTATCATTGCATCAATTTATCTGGTGTTAGTAAGGTGGTAAAAGGTGGATTCTCTGCACATTCCATCAGTCTTGACGTGCAATCACGGGTCACTCATTTCCAGATGTTACTCTTGGGGTTTGATGCACATCAGTGCTAAAATTACTGATCCCTTCAGACACACTAAGAGACATGTGTCTGCTAGAATATATTGACCTCTGACCCCATAGGTCAGACACAGGCACAGAGTAGGTGATGAAAACCCTCACATATGTTTTCTCTATCAGTATGATTAGAAACAAAGTTATGTTTTTCCCTCTTTGTCTATTGAGCAGAATTTGATATTGATCGTGTAGAATTTACACAAGGCCTGTAATTCTTTTTATTCAGATGCAATTTGCGCTGTGCTCCTGTGTGCCGTATGCAAAGGTTCACACGGCGCAATTGCTGAATTATGATTATGTACATTTTTATGCATTTAAAAAATTTTCCTTGCAAACAGTTTGTCATGTAATTCCAGTGAGCCGTAACCACATCCAATCTATTGTGTTGATGTAATAATTAAATTAAAATTAGATGTAATAGTACCCATGTACATGCAGTCATGAAGGCAGTTCAGTTAGGTAAGGACGTGGACACCTTGTCTAGGATCAAACTTACAGAAAAATTACATGATTCTTTGCCTGTAGGAAATCTGCATGTTTGACCTCAGTGTGCATGACCTTCAACAAAATGATTGACCACATGTGGCAGGTTTGACCCTAACCTGATTTAAAATGAATTTTATTGACCTTGACCATAAAAAAACATTATCTTTGCTAAAATGAGTCCTTTAAGTATAATTCTGGCATAGACGTAAAGCCACATACCAAATTTGGTAGAAATCAGCCAAAGAACCTCGGAGGAGTCAACCAACAAACAGAAAGACAGACATGACCTTAACCTTAACACCAAAGACTGATCTGTCCAGGCCAATTCAAGACCCAGCTATGTGCATGTGCCAGGTTTGGCCTTAATCTGATTTAAAATAGAAATTTGGTGACCTTGACCCCAATCATCATGACCTTTTTGCTAAAACAAACCCTGAAAGTGCAGTTCCATGGTGGACCTAAAACCACATTCCAAATTTGGTAGAAATCAGCTAAAGAACCTTGGAGTCAACCAGCAAACAGAAAGACAGACATGACCTTAACCTTAACCCCAAAGACCGATCTGTCCAGGCCAACTCAAGACCCAACTATGTACATGTGCCAGGTTTGGCCCTAATCTGATTTAAAATAGAAATTTGTTGATCTTGACTCCAATCATCATGACCTTTTTGCTAAAACAAACCCTGATAGTGCAGTTCCATGGTGGACCTAAAACCACATACCAAATTTGGTAGAAATCAGCTAAAGAACCTGGGAGGCGTTGAATAACAAACAAACAGATACACACAACCTTAACTTTAAACGTAACCCCAAAGACTGACCTCTGACAAAGTTGACCTGACCTTGGCAATTCTGGGACCTACCAACACGTGTGCCAAGTTTGATGTAAACTGACATAAGAAATCAAAATAAAAAAAGACCTTTTCCTTTGCCAAAACCAACCCTTCAAGGGCTTTTCTGGGGTTGGCCTTCATACACAATCCAACTTCGTTAGGAATCGCACAAAGGACCTGGGAACAGACACATCATTGCTCAAATTATAGTATGATGAATAAAATACATAGATGATACAACACAGGTCGGGACAACACCAGTGAGCTTAAATTAACAATTAAAGTTTACTGTTTATCATGAATTTCCATAAGTATTTGCACAGTGACCAATTTTTTATTTTGCTTCTATACACCATCACAATGGTCTTAAAATTATACAATCAAAATGTTTTGGTAGTGAAGACTTTTAACTTTAATTCAAGGGGTTGAACAAAAAAATGTCACATTAACCATTTAGGAACTACAGCAATTTTTTTTTACACAGTCCGTCTGTTTTCAGAGGATGTAAGTAACTGGACAAAGTAATTATAAGGAGTATTTTTAATATGACTCTTATCTTATACAGTCATTTTTCTTTTGAATATTTCCAAGGTGCTGAATATGTATTAGTCTCCATTTGCATCAATCGTGAACCAATATTGGCCCTGAGCATGTTAAATGATAACATATTAACATTATTGCTGCACAATCCAGGAACCTATGGTGGTGAGGCACAAATTTACATACACACATGCTAATTGCATGTACATGGTCCCGATGCTGTTCTAATTGTTGCTGTAATTTGCAGGGAGGGGGTGACTGTCCTGAGATGAGCATCGGTGCTATTAAAATTGCCTTGGAGATCTCCTTGCCAGGCTCCTATATATACGTTTTCACAGATGCCCGTTCCAAAGATTACAAACTGACGCATGAAGTGCTGCAGCTCATTCAGCAGAAACAGTCACAGGTTTGAAGAAATGTTATCTGTATTATATTGTGTTTGCCGACTCCGATGCACAGACGTCTCATCTGTGATTGTGCACGTTCGTGCATGTAGGTGGTGTTTGTGCTGACCGGGGACTGCGACGACAGGAATCACATCGGCTACAAGGTTTACGAAGAGATCGCCTCCACTAGCTCTGGTCAGGTCTTCCACCTCGACAAAAAACAGGTCAACGAGGTACGAAGATCATTATGAAGCTACGCATTTTTTCTTCTTCTTTGCTTCAAAGATTTTCTGGTTTCAGAAAAAATAAATGCTTGTTAAATTTTACTGCCTCTTCCATGCCCTTCGCTGAGTCCACGTTTTGTCTGGACTCCACATCAGATGTGCAAAAAGCATTTCATTCCCCGATGCATGCTTTAGCTTCTTTCCAACATTGCCAAGAAATGTAAATCAGCAGTGTTGTACCAGGCGGTGAGTCCAAACCAAAGGCAGGAATAGTTTTACTATTTTGTTGCTGAAAGAGAATAAGACTCCTTCATACACAAGAATGACACCATTTAACACCAGGTAATAAAACCTTAAATCAGAAAAAGTTGGGTGATATGGGGAAAAATACAAAACAAAAACACAGTGATCCTTACATTTACTTTGATTTCTGTTTCACGGCACAGTGTATGAAGGCAAGATATGGGCAATTCTATGGTAATGGAATTACAACAGCAGCAAAATCTGGACATATGGCATCTAATATGACAGATTAGCTCAGATTGTAATTCCGTTACCGTAGAATTGCCCATATTTCATGTTTTGTGTGGTCAACTAAATTTCATTTGTTAATATTGCGCATCCATTTCTGCATTTGAGGCGTGCAACACATTCTCAAAAAAGTTGGGACAAGGATAATTTATTCTAAATATAAGATTTAAATCATCACTTTTGCAGCCACTTTTCTGGAGACAAGTCATGGGATGGATACATGTACATTTCCAAGTCAATGAATATGTCTTGGACTTTAGTTATATCAATCATTAAGAAATATAAACAGTAGGGTACTGTATGGTAAATCTGTGTCAAGTAGGTATTTCTCAACATTTGAATTACAGTGTTGGAAGGAGACTGCTGAGGGAAGCCTCCAAGACAACTAGACAACTCAGACAGAGTTATAGGCTTTGGTGGTTGTAGGTGGAGAATGTGTGCCGCGTTTGGTCCAAATCAGGTTGAAAATCAAACTCATTGACCTTGGCCAAAATGAATTCTTTAAGGGCATTTGTGCCTCAAACAGTAACTGCTGCTTTTTGCTCACAGACTGGAGGGATTAAGTTGGGTAATGACACAGAGGGAATGTTGGTAACTTCCTGATCAAGGCTTTGCAAATGTTGAGAGAACAGCCTTTTATGCAGCTGCATATTACTAGGTAGTTTATTGTTTAATATAAAGGTATTAATTAAGTTTATTTAACAGGTAATACTGTACCACATGATCATCACCATCATCATTTATTAATTTCTACAGCACATTCATTTTCCATGCAACATTAAAATGTAACAACCATCAAGCAACGTAGAAATTCAAACACACATAACTAATCAGAAAAATTAGTTAAGATGATTTAAAAAAACATATGTTAATTATGCACTCACTAGCCACTTTATTAGGTACACCTGTTCAATTGCATGTTAACACAAATTGCTAATCAGCCAGTCACATATGGCAACAACTCAATACATTTAGGAATCTAGATGTGATGAAGATGACTTGTTGAAGTTCAAACCGGGCATCAGAACGGATTTAAGTGACTTTGAACTTGACATGGTTGTTGGTACCATACAGGCTGGTCTGAGTGTTTCAGAAACTGCTGATCCACTGGGATTTTCACACACAGCCATCTCTCAGGTTAACAGAAAATGGTACAAAAAAGAGAAGATATCCAGTGAAGGGCGGTTCTGTGGATGAAAATGCCTTGCTGATGTCAGAGGTCAGGGGAGAATGGGCGACTGTGTGATGCTATCATGTTAATATGTTGTTGCTTAATGCTGACAAATTATACTGTATTTGTTGTCTTTCTGCTGCCCGATTCTGCTTTTTCTCTCTAGTTGAGGTGCGGCTCCATCCTGAGATGGGAGTAGGTAATTTCTCAAAATTTCCTGTTTTTGTATTGTCAAGTGTGTAGGTAGCATGTCCCAAGCAGAGGTTCACCCTTTGAGTCTGGTCTGCTTGAGGTTTCTTCCTCAAATCATCAGAGGGAGTTTTTCCTTACCACTGTCACCTGTGTGCTTGCTCTAGGGGTTGGTAAGGTTAGACCTTACGAGGTAGTTGTGTGAAGCGCGTTGAGGCAACTTTTTTTGTGATTTGGTGCTATAAAAAAAGAAATAAATAGAAATATGGGTCAACATCTCTGAGGACTGTTTCCAAAGCCTTGTTGAAGCTATACTATGAAGAATTAAGGCAGTTTTGAAGGAAAAAGAGAGTCGAACCCGGTACTAGCAAGGTGAACTTAATAAAGTGGCCAGTGAGTGTAAATGGTTAAAACGGATATATTTTGTGATTGGCCTTCAAGTACACTCAACAAAAATATAAACGCAACACTTTTGGTTTTGCTCCCATTTTGTATGAGATGAACTCAAAGATCTAAAACTTTTTCCACATACACAATATCACCATTTCCCTCAAATATTGTTCACAAACCAGTCTAAATCTGTGATAGTGAGCACTTCTCCTTTGCTGAGATAATCCATCCCACCTCACAGGTGTGCCATATCAAGATGCTGATTAGACATCATGATTAGTGATTAGAGCAAATTTTTCCATAAAGTGGAAGCACAATAAGCAGAAATCTTTGTAATCTTAGGAACAAAGCGTAAACCTGCAGAATGCAGTGTATGAGATGGCACATAAGGCTCGATGAGCTCCAAAAGATAACATGGCACATAACTGTTTAGAATTATGTAAATTTGTAGTAGAACTTTAAAATCAGCTGTCACTTTAATGGCTTTTCATCAGACAGCAGATATTTTACACACTATGAATTAAGTTTGTCACATTATTTTGCAGGTTCTGAAGTGGGTGGAGGAAGCTGTACAATCGTCCAAGGTCCACCTGCTTTCCACCGATCACAACAGCGGAGTCAACAACACATGGCAAATGCCCTTTGACCTCAGTTTGAAGGAAGTCACTGTGGCGCTCAGTGGCCCAGCACCTGACATTGAGATACAAAGCCCCCAGGGTATGATCAGCGATATCAAACAGTCACAAGTTTTAAAGATTAAAATTCAGTATTCAGCTTCTTTTATCTGATGGTTTTTAGTAATCGTCGAATGTAGACTGAGACTGAGTGAGTAAACAAAGAATTTTCCACTGATTCTATTGTCGTCTGAGGTCTTCGCATTCAGCATATGTTTGATTCATTTGCGATGTCATGGTTAATGGTTAAAACATACACAGCAGCCTTCAATTCAGGCCAATTAGCATTTGTGTTTATTTTAGAGAAGCTTGAATCTTCGACTGGACTGGGTTGCTTGACGTAAGAACGTTTCGCTTCAAATCGCAGAAGCTTCGTCAGCTAAAATTCTTGCTCTGGTAGTCTGACTTCCGTCTTGACTCTTGCAGAGAAGAATAAAACAGAAGCCAACAAAAGCTGGCTCCCTCCTACTGAGAGGCCAACTGCTCCCTCCTACCGAGAGGCCAACTGCTACAGGCTAGTGACTAAACAATAGTTCTAATTAGCACCTATTGTGCTCTAGTTAGCACCCTCCTAATGAGAGGGCAGCTGTCCCTCCTAATGATGGGACGGAAGTCTCTCCTGATGGCTCCCTTGACAACTCTCCTGATGACGTGAATGACTCATTACCATGAACAAAAGACTGAAACTGCTTTGACCTGAGTACCCCATTGTAAACAAGGGACAAAGCGTGTCTGAGACCCCCTCCCCGGTTAAGGCTGGGTTTCAACTGTTTTACAAAGAATGCTTCCTTGACACCTCTTTCAAACCATTTCTTCTCTCTGGCTAAGATTTTAACTTCCTAGCCAAATCTTAGCATGGTAATGCTAATCTAATCATGGTAATGAGTCATTCACGTCATCAGGAGAGTCGTCAAGGGAGCCATCAGGAGAGATTTCCGTCCCATCATTAGGAGGGACAGCTGCCCTGTCATTAGGAGGGTGCTAACTAGAGCACAATAGGTGCTAATTAGAGCTATTGTTTAGTCACTAGGCTGTAGCAGTCGGCCTCTCGGTAGGAGGGGTCTGGTTAGGTTAAAAACTTCAGCTTTTGTTGGCTTCTGTTTTATTCTTCTCTACAAGAGTCAAGACGGAAGTGATACTACCAGAGCAAGAATTTTAGCTGAGGAAGCTTCTGCGATTTGAAGCGAAACGTCCTCACGTCAAGCAACCCAGTCCAGTCGAAGATTCAAGCTTCTCTACTATGGAAACCACCTGGACAACTGAGAGCCTACACAGAAACATTTGTGTTTATATATAACCAGAACTTCCTAATGTGCATCAAGAGGTTTAAGAATTCATATGTACCAGTTACAACTGCAGAACATGTGCACATTTGATCTCTAGGGAAGCTCATTGGGAAAAGTGATGGCCTGACAGAGCTCTTGCACATTCCTAACTCTGCCAAAGTTGTCAACATCAAGGATCCACACCCTGGGATGTGGTCTATTAAGGTAAGCAATTTAATCACTATGTGGAAATGGCAACACAACCTGTCACACTGTTGCAGATAATGCAAAAAAAAAAAAGTTTAAACGCTTTGGCTGCCTGCACATTCAGTGCCAGACCTTGGGAAATGACAAACATTTTTACCTGACTGATTTAGGTCTGTGCTGACTGCTGTGTTCTCTGTGAACACCTGTTGGACGTCTTACATGTGAACCTGTTATATTTTTGCTGTCACCAAATAGTGATCTGACATCAGATGTAAAACAAACTGTTATGAGGGGTGAATGAAAAGTTTTGAGCTTGGCCCAGAAAAAGTAGGACGTGGTTCTCCATCTTTTGCATCTAAACACAATATTTTCAGTGAAGTAAGGAAAGGTGTGTCATATTGGCAAAATGGACAAAGCTGGTGGGCGTCCTGTGATTCATCAGCTTTCATCAGCTCTAGACTTGATTCTTGTAATGCACTTTATTCTGGCATTAATCGTGCTTCTCTTGCACGTCTCCAATTGGTGCAGAATGCTGCTGCTCATCTTTTAACATACACTTTTAGATGTGAGGATATTACACCTGTCCTGTATTCAATCCACTGACTTCCAGTTCGTTTTAGAATTGATTTTAAGATTTTAATGTTTTTAAAGCTATTTATGGCCTTGCACCTCCTTGCATGTCTGAAATTTTAACTTTGCGCACCTACAGTAGGACATTACGGGCATCTGGCCAACTTTACTTAGATGTTCCGAGGCCAAGATATAAATTTTGGGGTGATCGTGCTTTTGCGGTAGCTGGCCACAGACTATGGAACAAGCTACCTCTCGACTTACGCATTATTCCTGACCTAGCACTTTTTAAATCTAAGTTAAAGACTTATTTATTTAAACTGGCTTTTAACACCTAGTGGGGAGGTGACATGTTCTGTTTTTATGTGCTGTTTTAAATTTATTGTATGTGTGTTTTATTTTTGTGAATCTGTGTTTTTACTGTTAAGAACTTTGGACACCATCTGGTGCTGTAAAGCACTTTATTAATGAATGTTTATTGATTGATTGATTGATTGATTGATTGATTCAGTATCTCACAAAAAAGGGAGTGTCTCCAAAGGAGATATGTGAGGACGTGGTATTGACATTACAGGGAGGATGCTCCATCTTATGCTACAGTTATACGTTGGGCAGCCAAATTCAGGAGGGGCAGAATAAGCATAGAAGATGGAGCAAGATCAGGAAGATCCAGAACTGCCACCTCGACTGATATGATCCAGATGATCCATGATATGGTCCTCACTGAAAGAAGAGTAAGTGAGCATCACATATTTGGTACTTTAGGCATTTTCCAAGAGAGAGACGGAAGAACTGAGAATGATGAAACTTTCAGTACGATGGGTCACAAGGCTTCTCACGACTGTTTAGAAACACATGAAGTTCCAGATGTCCAGGGAGAATTTTCGGCTTTTTGAGGCAGATCTGGATGACTTCATGCAACGATTCGTGACTTGGGTCTTGGGATGAGACATAAGTCCAGCACTTTGAACCGGAGTCCAACAAACAGTCAAAGCCATGGAAATGTGGGTTCTTCCCCGCCAAAGAAATCCAAAGCTGTCTCACCTGCTGAAAAGGTCATGGCATCTGTCTTCTGGGATGCTGAGGCATCACAATGGTGAACTATCTGCCGAAGGAATACACCATCAGTGTTTCTTATTATGCTTCCTTTTTGAGACAACTGAGGAAGACAATGAAGCAGAAGCGGCGTGGAATGCTCCAACGAGGTGTTCTGTTTCATCAGGACAATGCTCTGGTCCACACGTGGGTCAGTGCAATGGCTCCCATTCATGAATGTGGCTTATTCCCCTAATTTGGCACCTTCGCACTTCCATCTGTTTTTAAACAATAAAAGTAATTTTGCTGAAAGTCATTATAGGACTGATAATGATGTCAAATCCGCATTGGAAGTCTTCCTTAAGCTCCAGAATAAGACCTTTTATGAGAATGGTATTAAGGCATGGGAGCGAAGATGGAAAAGGTGTGTGGATTTTTAATGGGATTATGTTGAAAAATAAGGCATTACATTAAGTCAGTTGTAGTTACTTCTTGATCAGGCCCAAAACTTTTCAATCACTCCTCATATCTCAACGGAAAGTGTTTGTGTGAGAAGATGAGTATGGATGTAAGATGTTTTAAGGATTTGAATACATAGAGTAGGACTTGCTTTTACACTTGTTTTTCACCTCCGATAAGAGGGTGATTTTAGATTTCTTTGGCATACACCATAAGCCCCTTTCACACACTCAGCTGGTTATATATCAGGTGTCTTGTGGGTGATGTTGGTGGGAGTATGGGGTACCGAGTCCAATGCAACACGTACTCTGGTCTCTATATAACCAAATTACAAGCTGTGTCCACACTCTTGGGATCTCATCAGACCTGTTTCTGGTGGGTGTTGGACTCCGCCAGGGCTACCTGTTGTCGTCAGTCCTGTTTGTGATTTTCATGGAAAGGATTTCGAGGGCCAGTCAGGGAATAGAGAATATCTAGTTTGGTGACCTCAGTCAGGGATTGGAGGGTCTTTACTTTGGTGACCTCAGTCGGGGATTGGAAGGTCTCCAGTTTGTTGACCTCAGTCAGGAATTGGAGGATTTCCAGTTTGGTGACCTCAGTCAGGGATTGGAGGGTCTCCAGTTTGGTGACCTCAGTCAGGGACTGGAGGCTTTCCAGTTTAGTGACCTCAGATTCGCATCTCTGCTTTTTGGGGATGATGCTGTTCTGTTGAGCACTGAGCACTTGGTGGGTTCGACGTCCATTGTGAAGTGATTGGGATAAGGATCAGTACCTCCATATTTGAGACCATGGTCCTCTGTTGTAAAAGGATGGATTGCCTCCTCTGTGTCAGGGAAGAGTTATTGCCCCAAGCGGAGGAGTTTAAGTATCTCAGGATCTTAGTCATGAGTAGGGGGAAAGAAAGAGCTTGAGACTGGTAGATGGATTATACCTGCTGTCAGCCTGGGTCTTGCTACCTGCTCTGCTCTACCAACAACACAGTAAATTTTGCAGAGTAAAATTTACTCTGCTGGGGTAACATTTGGTCCCATCTAAATAGAGTTAAATATACTCTATCACAGTGCTAAATCAACTCTATCACAGTGTAAAATCAACTCTTATTGGAGTAGAAACACTTGATTTGACAAGACAGTAGAGCTGATTTCACCCTATAATAGTGTATTTTACTCTATTTAGACTGGGACAAAATGTTATCACGGCAGAGTAAATTTTACTCAGCAAAAATTTATTGTGTAGTGCATTTTAGTGCATTTTAAGTGCAAAAGGGCTGTAGAATTAAGTAGGTGGACTTCTGCATGTTTTAAGTGACACAACCATGCAGTCTGTGGAAGAGAAACAGAAAGACAACACCCTCTCCCTTTAAGGAGCAGCTATTTTCCATTTAATGAACTAAGCACAAAAACAGTTTTTGGCAGAGGTGCGTTCTCCCACTGTTGATTTTGGATATCTGATTGTCTACATTTGGACAAAGAAAACTGGATACCTAATCAGGATCTGAATGTAGGTATAATCAGTGGTTGTTCAATGAAATTTGTCCACTGCATTTAACCCATCCTAATTACAGTTAGACTCGATCCAACCACTAGGAGCAGTGGGCAGCCACGGTCCGACGCCCGGGGACTAGCTCCACATGTAGAGACGCTGCCTTGGTCAGGGGCAGAGAAAGGAGCAGACCCTACATAAGCATGTTTTGATTGTGGGAGGAAACTGGAGTGCCTGGAGGAAACCACGCTGACATGGGGAGAACATGCAAAGTCCACACAGAAAAGGCAGGAAGCAATCGCACGACCTTGTTGCTGTGAGACACCAATGCTAACCGCTAAGCTTAATGGGTGTAACAGGTGAAAGTGGGCAAGCACGTACAATATGTGTTCATTGGAACCTACCGTTTGCTGAGCGGGTGTCTCCTAATCCTCTTCTGCAAAATGAAATCCATGAAAACGATGTCATGCTCTTCAACAGAAGACAGTTTTGAGATGTCAACAGAGACATTTTACATTTTCGGAAAAGTGTGGGAAAATGCAGAAGGGTTTTGCCTCCGGGACATGTGCAAAAGCCATCATACGAGGTCTGTTAGAAAAGTATCGGACCATTTTATTTTTTGCAAAAACCTGATGGATTTGAATCATGTGTGCTTGCATGAGCAAACCTTGAACCTTTGTGCGCATGCGTGAACTTTTTCACGCCTGTCGATTGCATCATTTCCTGGTAAACAGCCTTTGTGTGGGACGTGTGTTGTGCGCTCAGCGGATTTTCATTTCAAGGAACTGGACTGGAGCAGTGCCGCATCAAATTTTGCCAGAAACTGGGCGACAGCCAGGTGGGAACCATTCAGAAGATTCAGATGGCTTTCGGTGATGATCCTATGGGCATCACACAGATTAAGGAGTAGTACAACCGCTTTAAAGACGTCTGCACAGCGGTGGAGAGCGAGCCACGCTCCGGTCGGCCATCAACATGCTGAAATGACCAGATCATTTCCAAAGTGAACGCTGTGGTGATGCGAGACTGTCGTGTGACTATCCGAGAAATTGCGGAACAGCTGGACATCAGCACTTTTTCGGTAAATTCCACTGTGACTGAAGATTTGGGCATGAAAACAGTGGCGGTGAAATTCATGCTGCTGCTAACGGCGGAGCAAAAGCGCCTTTGTGTTGAAGTCTCACAGGACATGCTGTGACATGCCCACCTCTTCCACAATTTCTTAGATAGTCACACGACTGAAAAGTCACCGAAAGCCATCTGAATCATCCGAATGGTTTCCACCTGGCTGTCGCCCAGTTTCTGGCAAAATTTGATGAGGCGCTGCTCCAGTCGTTCTGTCTTTTTCCTTGAAATGGAAATCCGCCGAGCACACTACACATGCCCTCACACAAAGGCAGCTTACCAGCAAATGATGCAATCGACAGGCGTGAAAAAGTTCACGCATGCGCACGAAGGTTCAAGGTTTGCTCATGCAAGCACATGTGATTCAAATCCATCTGTTGTGAAAGTGTAGTGACACGGACCCACAACAGGGGGCGTAAATGAATGGACAATAGAGGGAGTTAAATTAGAACACTTTACTGTTGTGAATGTCACAACCACACACAGCAGATTACAGAATAAATACAAGTCAATTAATGAAGGTGTCATGTGGGCAGGCTCGACGATAGGAGACGCCCGTCTGGAGATGAACCGGAACCACACGATTTCCACCGCCACCGAACCCGAATGATACTGGAGCCGCCAAGTCCCGAAGTCCCCAGGTGGCCACCGTCTCAGCGTGTCGGATCTGGTACTGCTGGTGGAGAACAAAGACAGTCAAGTGTGGGTGTGTGTACACCCCGTAACAATAACGGTGGGAATTCCACCTCCACCTCTAACACACACTCGTGCAGCGTCTGTTTAACCACTTATCTGACGGGAAGTAGGACGAAACCCACGCCGGTCCTCTGGTTGACAGCTGCAACACAATAGCTCTTGGAATCAATTAATGCTGGCAGAGAAAGTTACCTCTCACAGAAGTCGATATCTCGGCGATGTGGTGGAGGTGTCATCCTGCTTTTATCCAGGGTGAGATGCAGATGATCGGTGATAGCTGTCATAGTTGATGAGTGACAGCTGTCACCTCGGCTGTTCCTGTAAGGCGGCAGCGCCCTCTCGTGCCTGAAGCCCGCACTTCAGGCAGGGCACCCTCTGGTGGTGGGCCAGCAGTACCTCCTCTTCTGGCGGCCCACACAACAGGACCAGACCAGGCTTGTCCGGGTGGCGTCGGTAAAAATCGACCAAATATTGGAAGCCCCGGCCCATTCGACGGACATCCAAGAGCCGGCGTACTGTCCAAGCTGGCTCCCCGTCGATGATACGGGCAGGAGGCGGCACCGGACCGGGTGCACAGAGAGGTGAGGTGTGATGTGGTTTCAACCGGGAGACATGAAAGACTGGGTGGATCCGCAGTGAGGCCAGGAGTTGGAGCCTCACTGCGGTGGGACTGAGGACCTTGAGGATACGGAATGGCCCAATATAGCAGTCCTTTAATTTTGGGGAAGCCACCTGGAGAGGTATGTCCCTCGTAGATAGCCATACCTCCTGCCCGGGCTGGTATGCGGGGGCTGGGGACTGTCGACGGCCTGCATGGGCCTTTGCCCTCGTCCAGGCCCTCAACAAGGCCGAACGGGCGGTGCGCCACACCCGACGGCATCTCCGCAGGTGGGCCTGGACCGAGGGCACACCGACCTCTCCCTCCACCACAGGAAACAAAGGGGGTTGGTACCCCAGACACACCTCAAATGGGGAGAGGCCAGTGGCAGAGGACACTTGGCTGTTATGGGCGTACTCGATCCAGGCCAGGTGTTCACTCCAAGCCGTCGGGTGTGCGGATGTCGTACAACGCAGGGCCTGCTCCAACTCTTGATTGGCCCGTTCAGCCTGTCCGTTAGTCTGAGGGTGATACCCAGACGAGAGGCTCACGGTGGCCCCCAGTTCCCGGCAGAAACTTCTCCACACCTGCGAGGAGAACTGGGGACCGCGATCCGAGACGATGTCTGTTGGTATCCCATGCAGACGGACGACATGGTGGACCAGGAGATCCGCTGTCTCCTGGGCCGATGGGAGCTTCGGGAGGGCCACGAAGTGGGCCGCCTTGGAGAACCGGTCCACTATCGTGAAGATGGTGGTGTGCCCCCGGGACGGCGGGAGGCCCGTGACGAAATCCAGACCGATGTGGGACCAGGGGCGATGAGGCACAGGAAGCGGCTGAAGGAGTCCCTGTGCCTTCTGGTGGTCCGCCTTGCCCCTAGCGCAAGTGGTGCAGGCCTGGATATAAGCCCGGACGTCAGCCTCCAGAGACGCCCACCAGAAGCGCTGCCGGACCACTGCCACGGTCCTACGCACCCCTGGGTGGCAGGAGAGCTTGGACCCGTGACAGAAGTCCAGGACGGCAGCCCTGGCCTCTGGTGGGACGTATAGTCTATTTTTCGGCCCTGTTCCGGGATCCGGGCTCCGTGCCAGGGCCTTCCGGACGGTCTTCTCCACGTCCCAGGTAAGGGTAGCCACGATAGTGGACTCCGGTACGATGGGTTCCGGTGGATCCGACAGCTCGGTCTTGACTTCATGTTCGTGCACCCGGGACAGGGCATCCGACCTCTGGTTTTTGGTCCCGGGGCAGTAAGTGATCCGGAAGTCAAAACGGCCGAAAAACAGTGACCAGCGGGATTGCCTGGGGTTCAGTCGTTTGGCGGTCCTGATATATTCCAGGTTCCGGTGGTCAGTAAAAACCGTGAAAGGCACTGACGCCCCCTCCAGCAGGTGTCTCCACTCCTCAAGAGCCTCTTTCACCGCAAGGAGCTCTCGATTGCCCACGTCATAGTTCCGCTCTGCTGGGGTCAACCTGCGGGAGAAATAGGCACACGGGTGAAGAACCTTATCGGTCTCTCCGCTCTGGGATAGCACAGCTCCTATCCCTGAGTCAGAGGCGTCCACTTCGACCACAACCTGGCGACTAGGATCGGGCTGCACCAAGACGGGTGCAGTCGAGAAGCGCTGTTTCAACTCCCTGAACGCGGCATCACACCGATCCGACCAGGTGAAAGGAACTTTTGGTGAGGTCAGGGCTGTCAGGGGGCTAGCTACCTGACTATACCCCTTAATGAACCTCCTGTAAAAATTTGCGAAGCCGAGGAACTGTTGCAGCTTCCTACAGCTCGTAGGTTGGGGCCAGTCTCTCACCGCTGCGACCTTGGCCGGATCCGGGGCGACGGAGTTGGAGGAGATGATAAACCCCAGGAAGGACAAACAGGTGCGGTGAAACTCACACTTCTCGCCCTTCACAAACAGCCGGTTCTCTAACAACCGCTGCAGGACCTGACGTACATGCCGGACATGAGTCTCAGGGTCCGGAGAAAAGATGAGTATATCGTCCAGATATACGAAGACGAATCGGTGCAGGAAGTCCCGCAAGACGTCATTTACCAAAGCTTGGAATGTCGCGGGGGCGTTAGTGAGGCCGAACGGCATGACCAGGTACTCAAAATGACCTAACGGGGTGTTGAATGCCGTCTTCCATTCGTCTCCCTTCCGGACCCGAACTAGGTGATATGCGTTCCTAAGATCCAGCTTTGTGAATATTTTGGCTCCATGCAGGGGGGTGAACACCGAATCCAACAAAGGCAACGGGTATCGGTTGCGAACCGTGATCTCGTTCAGCCCCCAATAATCAATGCATGGACGAAGACCGCCATCTTTCTTGCCCACAAAAAAGAAACCTGCTCCCATCGGGGAGGTGGAGTTACGGATCAGCCCGGCAGGTAAGGAGTCCCGGATGTAGGTCTCCATCGATTCGCGCTCAGGTCGGGAGAGGTTGTACAGCCTGCTGGACGGGAACTCCACGCCTGGAATCAAATCGATGGCACAATCGTACGGATGGTGCGGGGGAAGGGTGAGTGCCCGATCCTTGCTAAAAACGTCAGCAAGATCGTGGTACTCAACCGGCACCGCCGACAGATTGGGGGGAACTTTGACCTGCTCCTTAGCCTGGGAACCGGGAGGGACCGAGGATCCCAAACACACCCGATGGCAGGTCTCGCTCCACTGTACCACCACCCCGGACGGCCAATCAATCCGGTGATTGTGTTTTAGCATCCAGGGGAACCCCAGAATCACACGGGAGGTAGAGGGAGTCACAAAAAACTCTATCTCCTCCCGATGATTCCCTGACACCACCTTAGTTACTGGTAGCGTCCTGTGTGTGATTAAAGGGAGTAGGGTGCCATCTAGTGCTCGCACCTGCAATGGTGAAGGAAGCGCCACCAGAGGGAGCCCTACCTCCCTGGCCCATCTGCTGTCTAGCAGATTCCCTTCTGACCCTGTGTCTACCAGTGCTGGGGCCTGAAGGGTTAAATCCCCGCTAAGGATTGTAACTGGGAGCTGTGTGGAAATGTGTGTGTGTCCCATGTGAATTTCTTGGCCCACCCTAAGCCCAGTTTCTAGGGGCGGGCGTTGGTGTTTTAACCGTTCGGGGCAATTACTCAATTGGTGCTCAATTGAGCCGCAAACAAAACACGCCCCGTGGGGAAGCCTCCTCTGTCTATTCGGTGGTCTGAATGTGGCCCTGCTCGTGTCCATAGCTTCGTCAGCAGGGGGAGCTGTCGCCACACGGGGCGTAGAGGCCAGGGAGCGTGGGAAGGGCGGACCTTTTTCGGACCCGGAAGGAAGAGGGACGGCGCATGCCCGGCCACGCCCTTCGTCTCGTTCCCGACGGCGTTCTTCCAACCGATTGTCTAACCGTATAACAAGATCGATAAGCCCATCTAGTTCCCGCGGTTCATCCTTGGCCACCAGGTGCTCCTTCAGGACCGACGACAGTCCGTTTACGAAGGCGGCGCGGAGCGCAGCGTTATTCCAGCCGGACCTCGCAGCCGCGATGCGGAAGTCGACTGCATAAGCGGCTGCACTCCGGCGTCCCTGTCTCATTGACAGCAGCACAGTCGAAGCGGTCTCTCCCCTGTTAGGGTGATGAAACACAGTCTTGAACTCCCTCACAAACCCAGTGTACGTGTGAAGGAGCCGTGAATTTTGCTCCCAAAGTGCTGTAGCCCAAGCGCGTGCCTCTCCTCGAAGCAGATTAATCACATAAGCTACTTTACTAGCATCTGACGCGTACATGACGGGACGCTGTGCAAAGACGAGCGAACACTGCATGAGAAAGTCCGCGCACATCTCCACACAACCTCCGTACGGCTCAGGAGGGCTTATGTATGCTTCAGGGGATGGTGGGAGGGGTTGTTGAACAACCACTGGAACATTCATATCCTGCACAGGGTCGGCAGGAGGAGGAGCTGCAGCAGCGCCCTGAGCGCTCGCCGCCACCTGTGCGGAGAGAGCCTCCACCCTGCGGTTCAGGAGGATGTTTTGCTCGGTCATCTGATCCAACCAAGCCGTAAAGGCGGTGAGGATGTGCTGCAGCTCACCAATCACGCCTCCTGCAGACGCCTGCGCTCCATGCTCTCCCATTGGTCGTTTAACAGCTGGGTGACGCCTCTCGGAGTCCATGACGCTGGCTGAATATCCTGTTGTGAAAGTGTAGTGACACGGACCCACAACAGGGGGCGTAAATGAACGGACAATAGAGGGAGTTAAATTAGAACACTTCACTGTTGTGAATGTCACAACCACACACAGCAGATTACAGAATAAATACAAGTCAATTAATGAAGGTGTCGTGTGGGCAGGCTCGACGATAGGAGATGCCCGTCTGGAGATGAACCGGAACCACACGATTTCCACCGCCACCGAACCTGAAGGATACTGGAGCCGCCAAGTCCCGAAGTCCCCAGGTGGCCACCGTCTCAGCGTGTCGAATGTGGTACTGCTGGCGGAGAACAAAGACAGTCAAGTGTGGGTGTGTGTACACCCCATAACAATAACGGGGGGAATTCCACCTCCACCTCTAACACACACTCGTGCAGCGTCTGTTTAACCACTTATCTGACGGGAAGTAGGACGAAACAGTCGCGACCCACGCCGGTCCTCTGGTTGACAGCTGCAACACAATAGCTCTTGGAATCAATTAATGCTGGCAGAGAAAGTTACCTCTCACAGAAGTCGATATCTCGGCGACGTGGTGGAGGTGTCATCCTGCTTTTATCCAGGGTGAGATGCAGATGATCTGTGACAGCTGTCATAGTTGATGAGTGACAGCTGTCACCTCGGCTGTTCCAGTAAGCCGGCAGCGCCCTCTCGTGCCTGAAGCCCGCACTTCAGGCAGGGCACCCTCTGGTGGTGGGCCAGCAGTACCTCCTCTTCTGGCGGCCCACACAACACCATCAGGTTTTTGCAAAACATAAAAAGGTTCAATACTTTTCTAACAGACCTCGTATAATGGGAATTGTATGTAAGTAAGTTCTTTCAGCTTGTCCACAGCAGATCCAAGATGGATCTGCTTGTTGATTTGGTCCAAGTTTTACGCTGGATGACCATTCTGATGAAACTCCGCATTACACGGAGAATGGGCAGAAGTGGCCTTGAACCGGGAACTTTCCGGGAACTTTTTCTGGAAAGAAACTGAACCATTGCGAATGGGAATCGTATGTACTCTGTTGCATTCAGCAATAATCAGTTACACTTGCATACAAGCAAGTATAAAATAGTAGGTAATGCAAATTTTGCTTGCTGTTAAAAAAAAACCCATCAGGCCCAATTTGGGCCAAGAAACTGTAGTGGGAGACCACTCTTAGACAACTGAAATGCTCTTTTAAATATGATGCATCACTTCAGTGCCTCTGAGGTATTTTTTTTTAGGTACGATCTGTAATATGTGTTTTATAAGACACGTATATTACCTTGCTGAAAAAGTTTAAAACATCCTGCTCATGTACAAACATGCAGTGTGCCATTTGTTTTGTGTTGCTAGCAAATAAACCAGTATCCAGATTATGTAATGCCATTCCATGTATTCCATTACTCCCCAAACTTGTGATTTGATTGCATGCAATGTCCTCTGTTCAGCCAATTGGGAACAGTTACAAAGTGAAATTTAGGGATTAAACAATGCTAAAAGATAAGTATCTACACATCAGTTTGCCATCTGTTTAATATCAGCTGTAAACCACATCAGAGGACTCTGAATGTTCTCGGTGCTGTCAGGCTTCAGTCAGTATGAGCAGCTGTTTCACGAAAAACCCTCATAAAAGTGATGAGAGATGTAAAACAGATATAAAACAGTATCCTTCTATGTTATTTCTATCCAGTGCTTACATCCCTTAGTTATAACCTTCATTGCTCACTCGCTCACACTGTGCACTTGAATTTCTTTGTCACGTTTTCTTTTTCTTCATCCCAACATGTATCTTCTTGTGCATTATCTTTATTCATCCATACACCCTTATAGTGCAGCCTAGAACTTCTCAGCTATGACTGTTTTTCATAGAAATGCAGAAAACAAGAGGAATTTCACTCTTCTGAGATTCTGAGCTAATGGCACATGACACCAACATGGTGTTGGCTTTAGATTATACGTGAAAAGGAATGTGGTCCTTTTTAATCTGTCTTTAATTAGATGTTATGTCTGGGTTTGCGATTCTGTTGGACTCTGCTTTCAGTGGCCTCCTAGACTTGACCATCAGAGGTTTATCTCTTTGTGGTGAAAGCGTCAAACTTGTTGAAAGAGAATTTTATCTTAAAGGTGTTGTAACACTATGATGGATTGAGCAAACTGATTGGTAATGGATTTAAATCATTTGTCCGGTGACAAATATTGCTTAGTCCATTGATTGCCTGTGGATTTGGGGTTCTGTTGGATGGATGTTACATTTCCACTGGCAACACAAAAAGCCGCATTCAGCAGAATGATTTTCACGGTTTCAAGACAGATATGTGCTCTGGGGGAACTGGATTTGAGTTGGATTTGCCAAAGTCTGAACACAGATGTGGCTAGAATCCAGCTAGCTCGAGGATCATGGAGGATCATCATACTTCCTAACTATATTCATGCAGTGACAGCATCCTTTCCACTGTGCTGGCATTCCAACCCAGTCTCACGGCATTTTGTGATTCAGGAGCACGAAATATACATTATTCTATTGGTTTGTGATATTGTGACGAAAAGCACCTCATTTTTGCCACAGCAGCACAAATTCATTCTAATACGTTCTGTGATGGCTGCACAAAATTAAAAGTGAAGCGGGGGAAGGAGTAGGGTTAGGTTATGGTTAAGGTTAGGGTTGGGGGTAGGAGTAGGGTTAGTAATAATGAGTTAAAAAAAACCTGTCATGAAAATTTGACTCCTTTCGTGATGGAATCACACACACACACAAAAAAAAAAAACACTTGAGACTGGGCTGGGCATTCAAGACAACAAACAACCTGCTTTCTCTGCAGTGCCTTCTTACCAAGAGAATCCACTAGGTGCGCTCTGATGTCCAGATAAAAATGCACACAGCTGCACTGTCTTTTTCTTTGGTCTGACCTTGGTTAAATGAACAGCTGTGCTGCATGTTGCTGCATCCAGAACTGTCCTCTCTCCCCTCGTGCTGAATTAACACTCCATGCTGGAGCTTTGGCCAATCAGAAGCCCATTCTAAAGCATCAGACAACTGCAGGATATGAAAGCATGAGTACTGTAGGAGTAAGAAATAAGTAGAGGTCAAAATGGTAAACAAATGTGGGGAGGTGATGATCTAGTGGTTAAGTGTTGGCCTTGAGACAAGAGGATCCTCGGTTCAAATCCTAGCCTAACCGGAAAATCACTAACGGCCCTTCGGCAAGGTCCTTAATCCCCTAGTTGCTCCCGCTGTGTAGTGAGTACCTTGTATGGCAGCACCCTCACATCAAGATGAATGTGAGGCATTAGTGTGTAAAGCACTTTGAACGTCTGATGCAGATGGAAAAGCCTGTCCTGTGCACCAACAGCATTTCCTGTATATTCGTTTTGTGAATTGTTCTGTAATTTATCTGTAGCATGGCCCAAGCAGAGGGTCACCCCTTTGATTCTGGTCTGCTTGAGGTTTCTTCCTCAGAGGGAGTTTTTCCTTACCACTGCTGCTCTGGGGGTTAGTAAGATTAGACCTTATTTGTGTGAAGTGCCTTGAGGCATCTCTGTTGTGATTTGGCGCTATATAAATGAAAATAAATTGAAATTGAAAAAAATTGAAAAGCGCTATATAAATGCAGTCCATTTAACCACCAGGAAAACTCTCCATCTAATGTCTGCTCAAAGTTTTGAGCAAGCACAAAACTTTCCAATGGACTTCCCGGATATCAGCTGACAAGGAACACATTTAAGAAATGCAAAAAGGACTTGTACAGAACAAAGATGGACATGAAAGGATATCAAAATTTCATATATGTTACTCATACGTTTCCTCAGTCTGTCATAGTGTGACTGACACTTAACAGTGACAGTAATGTCTGGGGGACGTTGATGTTTGATGTTTGTTCCAGAGAGGCCAGAGACTTTTGGCAAGAGCTGATGGAGCCATTACATCACTGGGCAGAGGATTTTGCAAATGGAAGCGAATGAAGGACCCATTCTTTAGGTTCCTGGGACTTCCTGTCTTACTTTGACCTAAGGTGACCATGTATCAGGTGTCTCTGGTGGGTCTTTGGTTACAGCTGGAAAATATTTGTGTCAAAAGAGTGGTTACTTCGAAAGACTCAGATGAGGAGTATCACTTGCATTTTGAGGGTAAATCAGTTATGACAACAACAACAAGTTATGACAACTGGGCACACATGTATCTTATTGATGAGAACCCCAGCGGCTGGAGAAGACCAAAGGGATGCCCATATTATACCTGGCCGTGACATAAAGTTGAATAATTTAAATAGTTGGGGATGAACGGTTGTCAGCTTGGGTGTTTGCCACCCTGGACCTGGGGTGGTTCTGAGGTATGGTGGATTTGGTGATAAATGGTGTCAGTGCATGCTCACAGACTTGACAGCAGGCTTTAGTATTTGATGCTATATTTCTGTCCACACATGCTTTTTCATCTCAGGCAACTGCATGTAACAGTTTAGGTTTGCATGCCTCAGTCTACACTGAGTCAGCGCCTCTGTCATATCTAAGGTACATTACCTAAAATGAGGAGTTTCCACCTTTTAACAACCTTATGGTTCTTTGTAATTACTCTGACTCTGTTGTTGCCAAGCTTCAAAACACTTCTATATGACAACAACCACATGTGCCATTGGCCCCACTGATTATAGCAATCATGTTTGCCTAATTAAAGTATGTTGCACCTGACTAAATGGGTCATCTCTGATTTGTGACTGTTTTATATGTTTGAGATTTTTGGCTGTCTGCCTGGGCACACTCATGTGGCATGTTTATACATGCCAGATAGTTGGCATACAAAAGACGGTTACTCAGTGTTCAGTCTTGCCTTTGATGCAGTTATGCTGATGTTTTATTGAGTAAAATAAGTAGCCATCATTTACCAGTCTGGGTTTTGGACCATAGATGATGTAATTTCTCACCTCGTAAAGATAAAAAAGCCAAAAAAACAAAACAAAACAAACAAACAAACAAAACAAGTGGATGCAGTTGATTAGTAGTTCTGGGGTGCAATTATAGAGAAGACCTACATTATGTATGTTCCATTTTTTTTTTATAAATACAGACCTCTAGTGAAGGAAGACATTCAGTCCGTATCTCAGGTCTCAGCACCATCGACTTCCGGGCTGGATTTTCCAGGACACCCACCTTAGACTTCAAAAAAACCTTCAGTCGGCCCATTCAAGGTCAGCGAGGTTGAATAACGCATTCAAAATGTTTACTTTCCCTTGTTGTCTTCTTCAGCTTCATCTTGCTACTTTGTGGTAGACTAGTATCTGTTATATTATCTACTCTGCAGGCATTCCCACCCACATCCTTTTGAACACCACTGGGCTCTCCCCTCCTGCTCGTGCCGATAGGCTAGAGTTGCTATCAATCACAGGCCATGTGGTCAAAACTTTGCCAATCCGCTACTTCCCTGAACGCCTGCCATATGGGCTCTGGAACATTACGGAGTTTATTCCACCTGATGAGGCCTTCTTCTTGCGGGTGACTGGATATGACCGGGATGGTTTCCTGTTCCAGAGAGTCTCCAGTGTTTCCTTCTCGAGTATCGTGCCTGGTCAGTGATGGAGACTATCACCTAGTAGGAACCAATGGCTTTTTCACTGCATGGCACCTGCATGACTAGAATTGACTATATCTGTCTTTTTCACTTTTTTGTTGGCCAAACTTGGTACCTAGTATCTGTTACCATGTGCTGTTTCTGGTATCACCTTCGTTGAAGATACAAGTGAACTGAGGCAATAGCAAAAGGTGATGTGAAGATACTGCAAACTACTAATTGGTCATTATAACTGTGTCATCATTCTGACAAACGGAACAAACCCTTTTTTAATATAATATTAGGCGAGAAGCATCTGTACCACAAAATAGGGCAAGAGTTAAACTATTCACTGATTAGTTTGTGTCTTGATCTTCTGCTGTTGTGTCGTGTTGACAGTAACATCACAGTACTTTCATGCGGTGTCACTATGACAAGTTCAGGATTCACTGCAATTCACAGAGGAAAAGGAAACACCTGATGCCAAAAGCAAGTCAAGTTGAGCTGGTACCATCTAGTCGAAAAGTATCATAAGATAACAAGACGAGCTGCTGTTCAAACTTTGATGCTTATGTAGATTTCTATTATCGATGATTTATTAGAAACAAAGGGCATGCTGCATTTTGTGGTTTAAAATCAGGTCTGTTGATTTCTTGAGGATTTTTTTTGAAAAAAACTTTTCCATATCTCTCTTTTAGATGCCCCTCAGGTGAAGATGTCACCTACAACTCGTGGGTACTACCTCCAGAAAGGGACGATCAGCTGCTGGGTGGAGAGCCTGATCCCCTTCACGCTGCGCTTCAGTAGGGATGGGAAGCGACTTGGAGTCGACCAGCTCTTTAGGTGAGCAGGGTTTGGGAGAGGTTTTGCAAAAGAAAAAGCCCAACAGTAGTAATGTCCTGTGGTTCTTTTGATCTCAGTGAGTCAGACGGTGCATTATGGGAAATAACCCAGGTAACTCTGAAAGACGAAGGATATTATGAGTGTATTGCCATCAGCAGTGCGGGCACAGGTCGAGCCCGCACCTTCTTGGACGTGTCAGGTAAGCAAATGTTCCAAAGTTGACTCTCATCCTCTAAACACATTTACTTTTCTCATTTAATTTTAATACAATAATGACATTATACTTGTAATTATAGGAAACAAACCCAAAATCAAAGTTCACGAAAAGTTAAGCTCAGTTTTTTGCAAAACAATATGTGGTTTGTGTAGTTGCAACTAACGATTAGTTTCATTAATGATGCATTTGTCAATTATTTTAGCAGCTGTTTCATGAATCATTTAGTTTCTCTGAACAAGCATAAAGCAGCAGTTCTGAACATTTTCCTGTTGGTTTCGAGCAGGTCAAAGTTAGTGAAAATAAGAGCTTATCGGATTTGAACTAATTCAAAGCATGTTTGATATTAAAAGTGCTTTATGGTGCATTTACACATAGACAAGACGCGTTACGAATGTCATGTTTGCGTCACTCTTGGCACATTCCTGACATTCTTAATGTGACTTAACGCATCTGAATAGGTTTATTAATAGTGCGCGTTGGTGTGTGATATTCGTGATTTTTGTGGAGCATGTTTTTGGCTGTCAAAAAATCTTCCACGAATGTCACACACCACCCTCATTTCACCTCATGTCGTGGAGGTCGCAGCTGAGCATGTTGATACGTCTTGATTAGTGATGATCCTTAAGCGAGAGAGATCCTTAAGCGAGAGAAGAGCGCATGACAGCGCTCTTCTCTGATGTGCGCACAATTAAACCCTACTGCATTGCATTCAGTTTCATTGCTACAGTATGCTGAAGGAGTACAGTGATGCCAAGTCAGCTAAACGTTTTGTTCCAGTGCTCATCAGTACACACCTGCAGGTGTTCCACCTGCTGCATGTGCCTGATGTTTGGGAAATGGAGCGAGATGAGAGCCGCGTGGAGCCACACATCTAGCTTTCTCCACCTCCTCCTCCTGTTTGTGCCACTCTATGGCACAGAGCCCAACTAAGCATGCAATCACAAAGTTCTCTTGCTGTGGATTTTGAGGAGCAAACTGGAGCGATCTGAATTGTTCAGCAGCTGATGGATGAATATGACGGTGTGTGTGGAGACAATGCGCCTCATTCACAACGTGACAGAACTTAACGATGCGCTGTTGTGGGTTATCGCGCACAACAGTGTGCAACAATGAGCAACAACGCGCAACAACATGGAACATTATTCTTGACCGTGCATAATGGTTCCTGATAATTCTCCAGAAACACGTTCCATTAATGGTAACATGTGGAAACAGGTTGCAGCATTTCTTGAGGACACCTGACGCCTCTGCCCCAAATCATCACATTCGTGATCAACGGCGGAGAATGTATACTTTGTGGCATTCATGACTTGTCGTCGTTATGTGTAACAGCACCTTTTAACCAATCTGTTGTTCTTGTAAAATATTTTTAAGCCATTACACCTCGTATATAACAAAATATGCAATTTTTTGATAAACAGAAAGTGATAAATCACTTGTCAAAATAGTTTCTGATCATTTTTCTTAATGATGAATCATTTCAGCTCCTGTTGCTTACTGCAATAATATTCATGCCTTCTCTTTGTTGCCAACACACAAGTGTTGACTTTGGTTGAAGTAAAGTCAGAATGCAGTCAGGTCAAATATCATGTATTGCAGTTTATCTCCCTCACTGTGTGTAATGATCCAGAACTGTTGCACTGGAATGTGTAAGGTTGAGCAGATGGCAGGAATTAGCCTGTCAACAAAGGTAGAGTATGATGGATGCACTTGGAAGGACACAAGTGATTTACGTGATGATTTTAAATGTCTCACATCGCACTGTATATAAGAAACATATGAAGGACACACAAATACACTCAGAATGCCTCAAGTGAAATAGTGCAGTGAAGGGAACACTGCAGTTTATATCATGGCAAGTGGAGTGGAGTTTTACACGCAGTCTAAAGACTTCAAGTTAGACATCACTTGAGCTGGATTTCAGTTTATGTCAGCAGTGACATTCGTCTCTCTGGGTCCTCGGCTTTTGAGATTGAAAGACGTCTGAGAAGAGCTTATGGAGTCATGAGGTCATGCAGCAGAGATGTTTGGAGATGCGGGTACCTTTGCAGGAGAATGAAGAGCCATGTTTTTAGGGTCCTGGTGCTTCCTGCTTAATGTATGGTTGTGAGACGTGGGTGCTAACCAGTGATCCAAAGGAATGCCTGGATGTCTTTGATGCCACATCTCTTTAGAGGAGCCTTGGATACCGCTAGAAGGACATTTTGTCAAGCGAAGTGTATTTAGTGAGACTCTGATGAGGGGTACTGTGCATTATTATTACTTTACCGCTAGGCCGGTATCGTAGATTTACGTCGACGCTACCTGGCTATACCTGCCCACTGTGCGTAAACAAATGACGACATAGCGCGCGCAGCCCAAGAACTGTCCGCAGAGGGGGGGAAAAAAACTGTCCGGAGAGGAAAAGATAAAAGTCGAGAACTGTGTTTTGGTCCCAATATGGATATTCTGGATGATTTTCTCATGGATAGTACAACAATGAACAGCAGCCAGCTTGATGACTGCCGAATTTGGAGAGCAGCGCGCGCCAGCCAACACGACAAAAGTTAAAGTGAGCGTTAGGTGTTGTGTATCTCAGTAAGTGATAATAATGCAAATAACATGCTGTTGTCGTGCGGTATGCATTTTCCAAGTCCCTCCGTCTGTGTCGTTGCCCGCAATGACAGATATTCGCCCTCGACTAACTCGGGCGAATATCTGTCATTTTGGGCGACTGGGCATGAACGTCGGGCCTCTGAAAATGCATGCCACCCTCCAAAAGCATGTTATTGTATTATTCTGAGTGAGCATCAGTGACAACAATCTGACCATGTGGTACCATTCTTTGAGCATGATCCAGCACATGGGTGCATCAGGCCAAAGTGATGCTCACGTTTCACCTGCCTGCAGCAGATAGTTAGGTAGTTTCAAGAGGTGGGGATAGATCAGTTGTCTGCAAGGGTTGTTGCCATCCAGAACCCAATCGGGTTTCATATTGTGATCAATAGAATGATGTGGGGTGTCCGTGCATGCTCACTGACCTGACCTGGCCTAATGTTCCCACAAAGGCTGACGACCAAACTGCAAGAAACATGTGACCCCCCCCAACTCTGAACATGATGTTGTCATTTGCAGTAATGTGTACAGATAACGAATCCTCCTTATGTACCTCACTCATGGGGGTGGGGGGAGTTTTGTTTCCTTGCTTGGAATCCACACTGTTGCATTTACTTTTTAATCTGAAGCCCATTACAAGAAACCAGAGCAGGCAACAGGAGTCCCAGTCCATTCAGCACAAGTCGTACATTTGCTCCTCGACAGAATTCCTGCTCCTCGGAATTCACTGGCGCTTCAGGCACCTGATAAAAACCAAGCTGAAGAGAAAACCTGCAGGGAATAAGATAATGAGGAGCACTTGAAAAATGTTTTGTGGAACAGGAGAAGGAGAAATGGTGCTGGAAAGAGATGTGTCTGGGTAATACTCTGGGTGGCTGTAACTTATGTCTGTAACCACAGCGATGTGTTCACAAAGTTACCGTGAGGACAGTTTGTCCAACGGTTACCTTTAGTCTGGAAACCTGCTGAAACTGAGCCTCCACAGTTCAAACCTCTGTTTCTGGGCCAGTGATGCTTTTAGCAGGACAACATGCTTATGGATACAACATGCTTATGGATACGTGGACGCACACATTCATATACATACACACAGACTCATCTATCAGATTTGTCTCATCCTAATCCCAAAGATCTGTACTGCATTCCCCAGCATCCTCCTCTTCCCAGAGCCAAAACCTCTGCTACATCTTATCTCCCTCAGCTTGATTTTCTCTCCTTATCACACGACTGCTGACCTTTCTGCTCTTTAGCTGTTGTTTGCCTCTGAAACATGACCAACAGCTCACTGAGGCTCATGGTGAGTTTTTTTTTTTTTTTACAATCAATCTGTTGTTCTTGTAAAACAATTTTCAGCCATTACACCTCACATATGCCCTAACTGTGACAAGATTATTTTTCTATTTAGACAAAAAAGTCACTTCTAACAAGAGTTTGACCTTGAAACTGTTTTCCTAGTTAAAAAATTGTGGAATTGGAAACTAGTGTTGGCGGAGGTTTGTGGTCTACGAGTGTAGTGCTCTAGTTTAGTTTAACCCTACATTGTAGATACAATCAGACATATTTAAAAATGTAACGTTTCTTTGGATGTTATTATTACAAACACTGATAGTTGTGCATTTAGTTTTTCTAGGTTTTATGTAAAGGTAGTTCCATCGTGGTGCATACGTTCTAGCAGGTGACAACATGAATATAACTTCATCCCACAGAGCCGCCTCCAGGCATCACCATCGAGGGCAACGTAACAGTGTCACCTAACTCTCGCGCTGTCCTCACCTGTCATGTTGTGAGCACAGTCAGCTTCAATCTCACCTGGCTGAGGGGCGGCCACAGTGCTCGCCTGGACCCACGCGTGTACATCCTGACCAACCATTCGCTGCAGGTGTTCCCTGTAACTCCAGATCATTCGGGCTGGTATGAATGCATCGCTGCAAATGAAGGAGGAGTGGCTGCAGCTCGAGTCTACCTCACTGTGCAAGGTAAGCAGTGTAATTTTACAGTACCAGAATGTAGTACAACATATTGTATGAAGTGTTCATAAAGTGACATTTATAGAAAATCAAGGTGTTTTCACATTGTTGGTACAGTAGAGAAGTGTTCGTCAACCACAACTACCCTCAGTTGTTTTAATGTTACCACATTCCTGTTAATGTGTGTTTCATTTAGTGTCTGACGTGTCTGTTTGTGCACTTACATGCATATGTTTCTTGTGTGTTTTATGCAGTAAAAACAGGACTCCTTGCAAACCCGACTCCCTTGCATGATTATCTTCCAAGTGTTCCCTGCTTCCCTGCTGCCTATATAATTAACCCTAATGCATTGCGGGAAGTGTAAAAGTAAATTGTGCTTGACTCTGAGGAATTGCTCAACATCCAGACAGTTCTAATCCTGTTTGTAACACTTCACTGACTGTAAATTGCTCATTGACCTGGCTGTCTGGCTACCTAGTATGATCTCACTCTCATTGCTAACCAGATCCTTACTCTGGATGGCATTACCCTGACCTCTAGTAATACTGTGAGAAATCTTGGAGTCATTTTTGATCAGGATATGTCATTCAATGCGCATATTAAACAAATATGTAGGACTGCTTTTTTGCATTTGCGCAATATCTGTTGTGTGGGCTGCCAGAAGAGGAGGTACTGCTGGCCCACCACCAGAGGGCGCCCTGCCTGAAGTGCGGGCTTCAGGCACGAGAGGGCGCTGCCGCCTCACAGGAACAGCCGAGGTGACAGCTGTCACTCATCAGCTATGACAGCTGTCACCGATCATCTGCACTTCGGATAAAAGCAGGATGACACCTCCACCACGTCGCCGAGATATCGTTCTCCTACGGAGGTAATACTCTCAGCCTGAATATTCCAATATTGATTCCAGTAGATACATTGTTGCAGCTGTCTCCCCGGAGGACCGGCGTGGGCCGCGACTGCTTCGCTCTGCTTCCCATCAGATAAGTGTTTGAGACAGGAGCTGCACGAGTGTGTTAGAGGTGGAGGTGGAATTCCCACCGTTGTTGTTACTGGGTGTACACACACCCACACTTGACTGTCTTTGTTCTTCGCCAGCAGTACCAGATCCGACACGCGGAGATGGTGGCCACCTGGGGGACTCGGGACCTGGCGGCTCCAGTATCCTTCGGGTTCGGTGGCGGAGGAAATCGTGTGGTTCCGGTTCTTCTCTAGACGGGCGTCTCCTATCGTCGAGCCTGCCCACACGACACCTTTATCCATTGACTTTGTATTTATTCTATAATCTGCTGTGTGTGGTTGTGGCATTCACAACAGTAAAGTGTTCAAATTTATCTCCTTCTATTGTCCGTTCATTTACGCCCCCTGTTGTGGGTCCGTGTCACTACACTTTCCCAACAGGATATCTCGGCCAGCGTCATGGACTCCGAGGGGCGTCATCCAGCGATTGAACGGCCAATGGGAGAGCAGGGTGCACAGGCGTCTGCAGGAGGCATGATTGGTGAGTTGCAGCACATCCTCACCGCCTTTACGGCTCGGTTGGACCAGATGACCGAGCAAAACATCCTCCTGAACTGCAGGGTGGAGGCTCTCTCTGCACAGGTGGCAGCGAGCGCTCAGGGCGCTGCTGCAGCTCCTCCTCCTGCCGATCCTGTGCACGATATGAATGTTCCAGTGGTCATTCAACAACCCCTCCCACCATCCCCTGAAGCATACATAAGCCCCCCAGAGCCGTACGGAGGTTGTGTGGAGACGTGCGCGGACTTTCTCATGCAGTGTTCACTCGTCTTTGCACAACGTCCCGTCATGTACGCATCCGATGCTAGTAAAGTAGCTTATGTAATAAATCTGCTTCGAGGAGAGGCACGCGCTTGGGCTACGGCGCTTTGAGAGCAAAATTCACGGCTCCTTCATACGTACACTGGGTTTGTGAGGGAGTTCAAAACCATGTTTGATCACCCTAACAGGGGAGAGACCGCTTCAGCTGTGCTGCTGTCAATGAGACAGGGACGCCGGAGCGCAGCCGCTTATGCAGTCGACTTCCGCATTGCGGCTGCGAGGTCCGGCTGGAATAATGCTGCGCTCCGCGCCGCCTTTGTAAACGGACTGTCGTCGGTCCTGAAGGAGCATCTGGTGGCCAAGGACGAACCGCGGGAATTAGATGGGCTTATCGACCTTGTTATACGGTTAGACAATCGGTTGGAGGAACGCCGTCGGGAACGAGACGAGGGGCGTGGCCGGGCATGCGCCGTCCCTCTTCCTTCCGGGTCCGAAAAAAGTCCGCCCTTCCCACGCTCCATGGCCTCTACACCCCGTGTGGCTACAGCTCCCCCTGCTGACGAAGTTATGGACACGAGCAGGGCCACATTCAGACCACCACATTGAGAGACTGCCCCGAACGGTTAAACACCAATGCCCGCCCCTAGAAACTGGGCTTAGGGTGGGCCAAGAAATTCACATGAGACACACACATATTTCCACACGGCTCCCAGTTACAATCCTGAGCGGGGATTTAACCCTTCAGGCCCCAGCACTGGTAGACACAGGGTCAGAAGGGAATCTGCTAGACAGCAGATGGGCCAGGAAAGTAGGGCTCCCTCTGGTGGCGCTGCCTTCGCCATTGCAGGTGCGAGCACTAGATGTCACCCTACTCCCTTTAATCACACACAGGACACTACCTGTAACCCTGGTAGTGTCTGGGAATCACCGGGAGGAGATAGAGTTTTTTGTGACTCCCTCTACCTCCCATGTGATTCTGGGGTTCCCATGGATGCTAAAACACAATCCCCGGATTGATTGGCCGTCCGGGGTGGTGGTACAGTGGAGCGAGACCTGCTATCGGGTGTGTTTAGGATCCTCGGTCCCTCCCGGTTCCCAGGCTAAGGAGCAGGTCAAAGACCCTCCCAATCTGTCGGCGGTGCCGGTTGAGTACCACGATCTTGCTGACGTTTTCAGCAAGGATCGGGCACTCACCCTTCCCCCGCACCGTCCGTACGATTGTGCCATCGATTTGATTCCAGGCGTGGAGTTCCCGTCCAGCAGGCTGTACAACCTCTCACGTCCTGAGCGCGAAGCGATGGAGACCTACATCTGGGACTCCTTAGCTGCTGGGCTGATCCGGAACTCCACCTCCCCGATGGGTGCAGGTTTCTTTTTTGTGGGCAAGAAAGATGGTGGACTTCGTCCATGCATTGATTATTGGGGGCTGAATGAGATCACGGTTCGCAACAGATACACGTTGCCTTTATTGGATTTGGTGTTCACCCCCCTGCATGGAGCCAAAATATTCACAAAGCTGGATCTTAGGAACGCATATCACCTAGTTCGGGTCCGGAAGGGAGACGAGTGGAAGACGGTATTCAACACCCCGTTAGGTCATTTTGAGTACCTGGTCATGCCGTTCGGCCTCACTAATGCCCCCGCGACGTTCCAAGCTTTGGTAAATGACGTCTTGCGGGACTTTCTGCACTGATTCGTCTTCGTGTATCTGGACGATATACTAATTTTTTCTCCGGACCCTGAGACTCACGTACGGCATGTACGTCAGGTCCTGCAGCGGTTGTTGGAGAACCGGCTGTTTGTGAAGGGTGAGAAGTGTGAGTTTCATCGCACCTCTTTGTCCTTCCTGGGGTTTATCATCTCCTCCAACTCCGTCGCCCTGGATCCGGCCAAGGTCGCGGCGGTGAGAGACTGGCCCCAACCTACGAGCCGTCGGAAGCTGCAACAGTTCCTCGGCTGCGCAAATTTTTACAGGAGGTTCATTAAGGGGTATAGTCAGGTAGTTAGCCCCCTGACAGCCCTGACCTCACCAAAAGTTCCCTTCACCTGGTCGGATCGGTGCGATGCCGCATTCAGGGAGTTGAAACAGCGCTTCTCAACTGCACCCGTCTTGGTGTAGCCCGATCCCAGTCGCCAGTTTGTGGTTGAAGTGGATGCCTCTGACTCAGGGATAGGAGCCGTGCTATCCCAGAGCGGAGAGACCGATAAGGTTCTTCACCCGTGTGCCTATTTCTCCCGCAGGTTGACCCCAGCAGAACGGAACTATAACGTGGGCAATCGAGAACTCCTAGTGGTGAAAGAGGCTCTTGAGGAGTGGAGACACCTGTTGGAGGGAGCGTCAGTGCCATTCACGGTTTTTACTGACCACCGGAACCTGGAGTATATCAGGACCGCCAGGCGGCTGAACCCCAGGCAAGCCCGCTGGTCACTGTTCTTCGGTCATTTTGACTTCCGAATCACCTACCGCCCCGGGACCAAGAACCAGAGGTCGGATGCCTTGTCCCGGGTGCATGAACATGAAGTCAAAACCGAGCTGTCGGATCCACCGGAACCCATCGTACCGGAGTCCACTATCGTGGCCACCCTTACCTGGGACGTGGAGAAGACTGTCCGGAGGCCCTGGCACGGAGCCCGGATCCCGGAACAGGGCCAAAGAACAGACTATACGTCCCACCAGAGGCCAGGGCTGCCGTCCTGGACTTCTGTCACGGGTCCAAGCTCTCCTGCCACCCAGGGGTGCGTAGGACCATGGCAGTGGTCCGGCAGCACTTCTGGTGGGCGTCCCTGGAGGCTGACGTCCGGGCTTACATCCAGGCCTGCACCACCTGCGCCAGGGGCAAGACGGACCACCAAAAGGCACAGGGACTCCTTCAGCCGCTTCCTGTGCCTCATCCCCCTGGTCCCACATTGGTCTGGATTTCGTCACGGGCCTCCTGCTGTCCCGGGGGCACATCACCATCCTCACGATAGTGGACCGGTTCTCCAAGGCGGCCCACTTCGTGGCCCTCCCGAAGCTCCCGTCGGCCCAGGAGACAGCGGATGTCCTGGTCCACCATGTCGTACGTCTGCACGGGATACCAACAGACATCGTCTCAGATCGTTGTCCCCAGTTTTCCTCGCAGGTTTGGAGAAGTTTCTGCCAGGAGCTGGGGGCCACCGTGAGCCTCTCGTCTGGGTATCACCCTCAGACCAACGGACAGGCTGAACGGGCTAACCAAGAGCTGGAGCAGGCCCTGCGATGTACCACATCTGCACACCCGACGGCTTGGAGTGAACACCTGGCCTGGATCGAGTATGCGCATAACAGCCAAGTGTCCTCTGCCACCGGCTTCTCCCTGTTCGAGGTGTGTCTGGGGTACCAGCCCCCTTCGTTTCCTGTGGTGGAGGGAGAGGTCAGTGTACCCTCGGTCCAGGCCCACCTGCGGAGATGCCGTCGGGTGTGGTGCACCGCCCGTTCGGCCTTGTTGAGGGCCCGGATGAGGGCAAAGACCCATGCAGACCGTCGACGGTCCCCGGCCCCCGCATATCAGCACGGGCAGGAGGTGTGGTTATCCACAAGGGACATTCCCCTCCAGGTGGATTCCCCCAAGTTGAAGGACCGGTACATAGGGCCCTTCAAGATCCTCAAGGTCCTCAGTCCCGCCGCAGTGAGGCTCCAACTCCCGGTCTCACTGCGGATCCATCTAGTTTTCCACGTTTCAAGATTGAAACCACATCACACCTCACCCCTCTGTACACCCGGTCCGGCGCCGCCTCCTGCCCGTATCATCGACGGGGAGCCGGCTTGGACAGTGCACCGGCTCCTGGACGTCCGTCGAATGGGCCGGGGTTTCCAGTATTTGGTGGACTGGGAGGGGTATGGACCCAAAGAACGCTCCTGGGTGAAGAGGAGCTTCATCCTGGACCCGGCCCTCCTGGCCGATTTCTACCATCGCCACCCGGACAAGCCTGGTTGAGGGGGGGGGGGGGGTCCTGTTGTGTGGGCCGCCAGAAGAGGAGGTACTGCTGGCCCACCACCAGAGGGCGCCCTGCCTGAAGTGCGGGCTTCAGGCACGAGAGGGCGCTGCCGCCTCACAGGAACAGCCGAGGTGATAGCTGTCACTCATCAACTATGACAGCTGTCACTGATCATCTGCACTTCACCCGGATAAAAGCAGGATGACACCTCCACCACGTCGCCGAGATATCGTTCTCCTACGGAGGTAATACTCTCAGCCTGAATATTCCAATATTGATTCCAGTAGATACATTGTTGCAGCTGTCTCCCCGGAGAACCGGCATGGGCCGCGACTGCTTCGCTCTGCTTCCCGTCAGATAAGTGTTTGAGACAGGAGCTGCACGAGTGTGTTAGAGGTGGAGGTGGAATTCCCACCGTTGTTGTTACTGGGTGTACACACACCCACACTTGACTGTCTTTGCTCTTCGCCAGCAGTACCAGATCCGACACGCGGAGACGGTGGCCACCTGGGGGACTCGGGACCTGGCGGCTCCAGTATCCTTCGGGTTCGGTGGTGGAGGAAATCGTGTGGTTCCGGTTCTTCTCTAGACGGGCATCTCCTATCGTCGAGCCTGCCCACACGACACCTTTATCCATTGACTTTGTATTTATTCTATAATCTGCTGTGTGTGGTTGTGGCATTCACAGCAGTAAAGTGTTCAAATTTAACTCCTTCTATTGTCCGTTCATTTATGCCCCCTGTTGTGGGTCCGTGTCACTACACTTTCCCAACAATATCTCTAAAATTAGAAAGGTCTTGTCTCAGAGTGATGCTGAAAAACTAATTCATGCATTTATTTCCTCTAGGCTGGACTATTGTAATTCATTATTATCAGGTTGTCCTAAAAGTTCCCTGAAAAGCCTTCAGTTAATTAAAAATGCTGCCGCTAGAGTGCTGACAGGGACTAGAAGGAGAGAGCATATCTCACCCATATTGGCCTCTCTTCATTGGCTTCCTGTTAATTCTAGAATAGAATTTAAAATTCTTCTTCTTACTTATAAGGTTTTGAATAATCAGGTCCCATCTTATCTTAGGGACCTCATAGTACCATATCACCCCAATAGAGCGCTTCGCTCTCAGACTGCAGGCTTACTTGTAGGTCCTAGGGTTTGTAAGAGTAGAATTCAATTTCAATTCAATTCAATTCTGGTTTTTACCTTTTTCATGATTCTCCTACAGTGCTATAATTTTAATATCTCTCTCTCTCTCTCTCTCTCTCTCTCTCTCTCTCTCTCTCTCTCTCTCTCTCTCTCTCTCTCTCAAACAGCTGTTACAAGCCCCAGGGTTTAGTAATTACCCCGTGGTCAGTTCTACACTAGTCATTAGTCTCACTTTGAAGTACGTCAGGTCTGCTGATACCTTAAATCATGTGAACTCAGTGCAGTGGAACCAAGGAATAGAAGCTGTGTGGCAGAAAGTCAATCAAAGTAAAGACAGATGCATGAGAGAAAATGACGATGAATGAGGGAATGACACATAAAGGCTGGTTGATGAGTCAGGATAGAAGAATTCATCTTCCCTTCAAGGAGCCTTATGTTTGAAGTGTAAAGAATTCAAACCTGATGGAAAACTCTGAACACTCTTCACAATGAAATTTGTTGCTTGTCAGTCTTTTACTGACTTTCTATTGTCCAAACGAATAGTTTTCCTCATTGGTCCTTTAAATAGTTTAGCTCACGTTTTCATCCAAGGTGTCTCTGTATGAGACAATCCTGTATCGGAGGTCTACAGATAATTCCTTTGACTTCATGCTTGGTTTGTGCTCTGACGTGCACTGTCAAATGTGGGACCTTATAGGACAGGTGTGTGTCTTTCCAAATCATGTCCAATCCACTTAATTTATCCCAGGTGGACTCCAATTAAGTTGTAGAAACATCTCAAGGATGATGAGTGGAAACAGGATACACCTGAGCACAATTTTGAGCTTAATGGCAAAGGCTGTGAATACTTAGGTACACATGATTTCTTAGTTTTTTATTTTTCATAAATTTGCAAAAATGTCACAAAAAATTAACATTGTCATTATGGAGTATTGTGTGTAGAAGTTTGAGGGAAAAAAAATGAATGTCATTCATTTTGGAATAAGGCTGTAACATAAAAAAAATGTGGAAAAATTGCAGCGCTGTGAATACTTTCTGGATGCACTCAAATCATCAGGAAGGTCACCCAGTGTAGAAAACTTTGCCAAATCAACATGCAGGTCCATTTCATATCTGTTTTGGTGACCCGTAGTGAAACGAGCCAAATGGAATTACTATTGTGATGGATTGATTTATTGGCTCGGATGAACGATAGAGTTGAAGGTGGTGTTTCTTCATTCATGTGGATCTGATTAAGAAACGTGAGATGGTAGCGTTGGCTGGCAGGAATGCTAGGTAAAGCTGGGTATCGTCTGCGTAGCAGTGATATGAAAACCTGTGCAAGTGGACCCAGTGCGTAGGTATACAAGGCACAGAACCTTGGAGTACACCTGTGGACAGTTGATGGGATTAGGTCGATGCCATGATACATTGCACGAGTGCCCACAAAGATAGGATGTGAACCAAGAGTGCATTGTGCCTGAAATAGCCATGTTTACCAGTGTTGACAGCAGTAGCTTCCAGAGTAATTAAAGTAGTGATTCATTCATTGATTGGTTAATTTAGTGAATAATTTTATCATTTGATCACTCCTTGTGTCTTACAGAGGTTCCCAGGGTTTCGTTAGAGCCTATGAACCAAACCTTTGTGGCAGGAGCTGAAGTGAGGATCAGGTGCTCAGCCAGCGGCTACCCTACACCTCGCCTGATTTGGACCCACAATGACATGTTCATCATGGCCTCCAGCCGGTAAATTCAGCCTCATTTTACAGATTTGATGCCTTTCGGCACATCTGAATTTTAAATTGTAGATATTGCTCTGTTTTGGGGTTTGCTTCTGAATCTGCTGAGGAACTTTGTAGTATTGTGTTGTGATTTTCATTTTATTTGTTGCGTCTCTGTTCTCTAAAAAACTTCCAGATGTTGGAGCTGTATAAAATTAAAATTTGTGACATAGTTTCAAAGTATAAGGATTTAGGTTTCAGGCATACAACTGAGTGAAGTAAAGCTCTGGCCATGGTAACCTTTAGTTTGCCTTCATAACACTGCTTTTCCTCCACAGATAGCAAAGTAAAATTAAGAAGAACCAGCTGTTTATCTAAGATGCTGCAAAAAAATTGTGGTCTCAAGTGGAACCATGACTCCATAAAAGCAGTATACTTTAGAATAAATAAACAGTGAACGGTGCTTCACGTGGGTTCAAATTGGTTCATTTGAATGATAATAAAAGGGTTGCCTCCAGTGGCTCCAAAATGTGAACAAGTAAGTTTGAAATTGGCTGCTGCAATCCAACAGGGGCTCCAGTGAAACTGAGTTTCTAAACATTTAGAAATCAAATCTAACTTCCAGACTTTCTCGCTGTTTATTTGAGCTATAAACTATACGTGCTTCAGTTTTACTCACTGAGCTGCAGAAAACAAATTCCCAAGATGGTCTCAAAACATTTGTTAGAGAGAATCGACTCCTGGAGGGAGTGAACAGGACTCACAGGATGTCATTTGGACACTTTATTGAGTGTCAACATTGAAATAATTTAGGAGTTTGAAAAGTTATTTCATGAACTCACATCGATATGAGTGCCGTCGACAGTGGAAGTTTTGATTTTGGGTACTGACTTTGTTGGATGACGGGACATCTTGGGGAGAGGTTGGAGGTACGTCTGTGTTGGGGTGAGCTATGGGGAATCTCCTGCATCAATGACTAATCAAGTCTGGAATTCCTGAGGTTTTTTCTGATAATCAAAAAACACCCTGAGGGAGACTTTCCTTCCCAGTGTCACCAGTGTGCTGGTGAGTAAGGTCTAGACCTTACTCATGTGTAGCACCTTGAAACACCTTATGTTATGATTTGGCACTGCAGAAATAATTATCTGCATTAACATCATCAAACAACTGGAGACCAACAATAGCAAATGCTAAAAAGACAGTGTTTTTTTTCCTCAAAATTGAAAGCTTATTTCTGAAGGTTGCTACACAAATCCCTCCTAAATGACCAATATGACAGCGCCACCAAAAAATACAAACAGTTCAGTCCCTGCTATGTCTGTGTATGATTTTATAGAATTGTAATTATAGCAAAATTGTTACATTTTGTAGGCTGTGTCTTAATAGATGGAATTGTTAATTGTTACTTTTGGGGAGAGCGTAGAGAAGAAGGCTTGTGTCAAAGGATGACAAGCCCTCTTTGGATCGATTTTCGTTCACACAAGAAAATGACAAAGGTCCTTTGGCTAAAGACCTCAATCGCCCATTTTCTTCCAGTGTGCAGATCAACACCTTACAGGGCAAAGTGGGAATTTGAGGCACCATAGTAAAGCACTTTGATCTTCCGCATCTGATGGTCTACTGCTCTCATAATGTGTAAAACACAATGTTCACGCAGTATGGCAACAGAGTGTTTCTGGTACTGTTACTACTGTTGTGCGCTTACGATTTTTGCAATACACAGTGTTCGGCAATATCTTGTCAACCAGTGACTCATACATGTACCTCACTTAGCACCTTGATTGGAAACTTTAAATTGTCCGTAGGTCTGTGTGTTCTGCCCAGTGCATCAGTGCATCTCTTTCTTCAAGCAGAGTGGATAGTTGTCATGATCATACTAAACAGTGTATGTTGCATGTTCAGGTACAGGATGACTCCTGATGGCACACTGCTTATAAGGAACATGCAGAAGAAAGATGGAGGAGTGTACAGCTGTCTGGCCACTAACAATGCTGGAACACACAAAATGACCTCTGTCATCTCCTACGTTGGTGAGCGTCACTTAACAGGCAAAGTGAAAAGAAAAAAAAAAAAAAAATAATTAAAAAAAAAAAAAAAAAAAAATATATATATATATATATATATATATGTGTGTGTGTGTGTAAGGATTAAACAATGAGAAGCCGTGTATTACACGGTTTGAATGCACGACGCGGAGTCTAAAACACTGTTACTCCGCAAAGTGTGTGTGTATATATATATATATATATATATATATATATATATATATATATATATATATATATATATATATATACATGAGTATATATTAGTCCCGATAGAGTTTAGTTGTTTGCGGTGATTCTGCTACCAATTTGACTAACAAGCAAACATATGCTAAAATAGAATCCGATGTGCACAGATAGAAACAGGGTGTGCACGCACACACACACACCAAAGCACATACTATACAGTATATCATAGAAGTGCATGCACAAAAGCAGATAATGTATGCTTTTGTTGTCACTCCTGTTCTTTAGAATCTCCTCAGGTGACCGTGGCTTTTAGTGAGATTCTCGTTGCTGTCAGAGAAACCACTGTGATGACTTGTTTAGCAACTGGAATCCCTGTGCCTGAGGTCAGGTGGTACAAAGGTAAGACCTCAGAAACAGGTGAAAGGCAGACACAGTTGTGTAGACTTGAAGACAGACGAAATGTGTTTGAGTTGGCATAAAGGATCAACTTGGGGCTAAAAATGACAACCATTAGGGCCATTTTGGGTAAAATTATGTGGCTGTTAAAGAATCAAGTATTAGTATTTTTGGACGGAAATGGGTAGAGGTGTTTTGAAATATGCAATGCAAAAATTAAAAAATTTACCAAGTATATTTGTATAATTTCTTGAAAGATATACTTGTTTTTCAAAGATGCATCTTTTTTGTTTACTTGTTATAAGTTAAAGACACCTTGCTTTCATATTAAAAATAAAATAAATAGATAAATCAGTCAACTGGATAAGTGAAAATTCACTTAAGATCTTGAAATTAGCTGCAAAAATTAAACTCATTTTGAGCTTTTTAATCACTAGTATTATGAAGTGTTACATCTTTTACAAATAACACAGTGGCTTAAAAATCAATCAAACAAAAAAATAAATACATAAAATAATACAACCTCAATTCCAGTCATGTTGGGATGTTGTGTAAAATGTAAATAACAGAATACAATGATTTGCAAATCCTTTTCAACCTATATTCAATAGAATACACCACAAAGACAAGATATTTAATGTTCAAACTGATAAACGTTTTTGTTTTTCTGCAAATATTTGCTCATTTTGAAATGGATGCCTACAACACATTTCAAAAAAGTTGGGATGGGGCAACAAAAGACTGGGAAAGTTGATGAATGCTCAAAGAACACGTAATTGGAAACAGGTGAGTGTCATGATTGGGTATAAAAGGAACATCCCCAAAAGGCTCAGCCATTCACAAGCAAAGATGGGGTGAGGATCACCACTTTGTGAACAACTGCATGAATAAATAGTCCAACAGTTTCTCAACTTTCAATTGCAAGGAATTTAGAGATTCCATCATAACAGTCCATAATATAATCAGAAGATTCGGAGAATCTAGAGAACTTTCCACACGTTAGCGGCAAGGCCAAAAACCAACACTGAATGCCCGTGACCTTCGATTTCTCAGGTGGCACTGCATTAAAAGCCAACATCATAGTGTAAAGGATCTTACCGCGTGGGCTCAGGAACACTTCAGAAAACCATTGTCAGTTAACATAGTTCATCGCTACATCTACAAGTGCGAGTTAAAACTCTACCATGCAAAGTGAAAGCCATACATCAACACCATCCACAAACCCCGCCACCTTCTCTGGGCTCGAGCTCATTTGAAATGGACAGACGCAAAGTGGAAAAGTGTGCTGTGGTCTGATGAGTCCACATTTCAAATTGTTTTTGGAAATCATGGACGTCGTGTCCTCCGGACAAAAGAGGAAAGAGATCATCCAGATTGTTACCAGCGCAGTGTTCAAAAGCCAGCATCTGTGATGGTATGGGGGTGTGTTAGTGCCCATGGCAGGCCAACTTACACATCTGTGATGGCACCATCAATGCTGAAAGGTACATCCAAATTTTGGAGCAACACATGCTGCCATCCAAGCAACGTCTTTTTCAGGGACGTCCCTGCTTATTTCAGCAAGACAATGCCAAGCCACATTCTGCACGTGTTACAACAGCGTGGCTTCGTAGTAAAAGAGTGCGGGTATTAGACTGGCCTGCCTGCAGTCCAGACCTCGCCCATTGAAAATGTGTGGCGCATTATGAAGCGCAAAATACGACAATGGAGACCCCGGACTGTTGAACAACTGAAGTCGTACATCAAGCAAGAATAGGAAAGAATTCCACCTACAAAGCTTCAACAATTAATGTCCTCAGCTCTCAAACACTTATTGAGTGTTGTTAGAAGGAAAGGTGATGTAACACAGTGGGAAACATACCACTGTCCCAGCTTTTTTGAAATGTGTTGCAGGCATCCATTTCAAAATGAGCAAATATTTGCAGAAAAACAAAAAAGTTTATCAGTTTGAACATTAAAGATCTTGTCTTTGTGGTGTATTCAGTTGAATATAGGTTGAAGAGGATTTGTAAATCATTGTATTCTGTTTTTATTTACAGTTTACTCAGTGTCCCAACTTCATTGGAATTGGGGTTGTACGTTTAGAGTACCTTAGAGCTCACTTGGAATAAGATAATTAATAGATACAAATGAGAGCAGTATAGACAGTGTGGCAGCTAATGAATAAATGAATGGATGGATGAATGAAAAGACAGTCAAAATATATTTTTCTTTTAATGATGAATTGTTCTAAATCCAAGGTGACCTTCAGCTGCAGTCGTCTTCCTTCTTTAATGTGGATGCATTTGGAGGGACCCTGACCATTATGGAGACCCAGGATGCTGATGCTGGAGAATACACCTGTGTGGCTGTCAACGCTGTTGGCTCCTCATCAGGAAAGATGTCTCTCAGTGTCGGAGGTAATAGGTTTGCAAAGTTTAGTTAACCTTATAGAAGGAGAGTGAACGGCATTAAACACAGTTACCCTGCCTGCTGTAAGTCTGCAGAGCACTACGTTGCTTTTTAGGAGGTTAACAGAAATTGGAGTCATCAGTGTTTTCATATTGAGATGTTGACAACTTTTCTTTTCAGCTCGTAATGTCTGAACCAGGTGTCAGCAGAGGTTTATACAATAACATTTGTAGATATCACCAATAATATTACTTATTTCTGCAAGGTCAGGTCAGAAGCAGGCTCTGGTGACACTTGTTGCCAGAGCCACCTCACTAAGGAACTGCCTGGATTCTGGATGGCCACCAAATTAGACAAGTGGTCCATCCCCACCACTCAAGAGTAAGCAAATCATTGTATTTATATAGTGCCAAATCACAACATAAGTCACCCCAAGGTGTTTCACAAGGGTAAGGTCGAACCTTACCAACCCCTCTGAGCAAGCACATAGGCGACAGTGGTAAGGAAAAATTTCCTCTGGCGTTCTTGAGGAAGAAAGCTCAAGCAGACCAGCCTCAGAGTGGTGACCTATTCTAACAGTAACAGTGATCACATAAAGTGCGACAAAGAATTATCAGACATTCCAAACAGGAATAAAATAAAAGTAACAGTCTATCTGCTAGAGGTGGGTGATACCGGGAATTTTGGTATTGATGCGATACCAAGTAAATACAGGCCCAGTATCGCCAATATCGATATCGATACTTTTTCATATTTAAGCTTCATAGATCCAAAACACCTAGGATAGAATTTCGCCAAACATTGTACATGACAACAAAATACTTTATTATCACAATCAACACAACTTAAAACAAAATCTCCTGAGGTAGAGGGCTGACAAACCACAATACAAGGGTGCGCTGCTCCGTGTTGTGTGACACAGTGCAGCGCTGCTCTTACAGACAGAGAGTAGACTTTGATGAAGCTGCGTACGCAGCAGTCAGTGTGTGGGAGAGAAAAAAAGCTTGAGTATTGATCTTTTTACACCAGGATCGTTCAATATCGATACCAGCGGTGGTATCGATATTATCGATATTAGGATCGATTCGCCCACCTCTAGTATCTGCTGCAGCTGTGTAGATGCTGGCATCTCGTTGGATTTTTCCAGCTGCTGGAGTCATCGATGTTGAGGCACCTGCCTGCTGGGTCATGCTTAGAGAAATTCACCACATGGCCAAAAAGATGTGGTGACATTTACTCACACTGGAAATAACTCTTCTTTTGGTACAAAGTCATTCCAGTGGTACCCAAGCATTTGCTGAAGAAACCTAGCACCAAAGACATCCAGTCATTGCCTGAGAACACTGATTAGCATCCAAGTCTAATAACCACAGAGCAAGACAGGAAATACCGCGACCCAAAGACTTGCCCTTCCTGCTCCTGAAAATATATCAGCATCATTAAACATCTCTGTCTAACAGCTTTACTGGAGATGATGGGCAAAAGGTTAAAGTAGTTGGCTTACAAACAAAGGGTCCTTGATTCAAATCCCCATCAGATGTAAAAATCATTAAGGTCCCTTGGGTAAAGTCCTTAATCAACTAGTTTCCCCTGGTGTGCAGTTGAGCACCTTGCATGGTAGCACCCTGACACTGATGTGTGTGTCAGTGGCTCATAGCACACACTGTTGTGTTGGCGGTCATTGATGTTTTCAGACCCAGAACACAGTCCTCTGTTTTACATCTGCACCAGGTTAAAAAGACGTCTGCCCATGTTCAGTCCTAGAAATCTGTGAGAATTAAAGTTAAACATTTGCACATGCAAAATGACTACCAAAGCATACTATTCCTAATTACGTCACATGTTCATTTGTTTTGTAGCAGTAACTTAGATAAAGCTTCATAGATTTCTCTACATCTGCTCCTAAAATATGTAGTGGGTAAAGGTTTTCTGTTGAATGCAGTACAGATGCATTAGCATCCTTAAAATTTGTGACCTCTTGACTGCTCCAGCTGCACCCAGGTTTGTGCGCGAGCCATCTGATGTGGCAGAAGACATCGGCTCAAATGTGACTCTACTATGCCACGTCCAAGGTTACCCCGAGCCACAGGTCAGCTGGAGGAGAGAGGACGGTGTACCCCTTTTCAACAGGCCTCACCCACATAGCACAGTGACCCAGAGCAGAGGAGGTCTACATATCACCAGTGAGTGTTTTAGTTTGATACCATGTGTCCATAAGCATGTGTTCCAGCACCAAGATTGCATGCAAATAGTCTTTGTTTATAGTTTAATATCTTTTGTTTTCTTAGACTTGTGGGTGGAGGATGAGGCAACATACATCTGTGAGGCCAAGAACCACTTTGGCATTATTCAGACAAAAGCCAGAGTCACAGTGACTGGACTGGGTAAGTGTCTCGGACTCTGCTTGTTTGGACGCCTACGTACAATATGTTTCACTGCAATATTTGTTGTATGTCCAGTGAAAACAACATAGAGTTCCTACAGAATGTAGTTTCTTTTAATTAACACTTGAGCTGTCTGATTTGATATTTTATTATTGTATCGATATCTGCAGTCTCACCTGTCATCGCAATTAGTCCGACCGTGCTCAGTGTGATCGAGGACCAGCAGCTGACCCTGCCATGTGTACTGCTGGCTGGGAATCCGCTCCCCGAAAGACAGTGGCTGCATAACTACGGCCTGGTGAGGGGACGCACATGTACAGTAAATAGACAACACCCAGACCAGAGTAAATACCCAGAGGAAGCCCATAGTCAGCAATGGGGAGGAAAAACTGCCTTGAGTGTTTTTTGGTTGTAGGAAGAAACCTCCGGCAGACCAGACTCAGAGGGCTGACCATCTGCTTTGGCCACTTTACAAAAAAAAAAAATCTAATCAAATCAATTTTATTTATATAGCGCCAAATCACAACAAACAGTTGCCCCAAGGCGCTTTATATTGTAAGGCAAAGCGATACAATAATTACGGAAAAACCCCAACGGTCAAAACGACCCCCTGTGAGCAAGCACTTGGCGACAGTGGGAAGGAAAAACTCCCTTTTAACAGGAAGAAACCTCCAGCAGAACCAGGCTCAGGGAGGGGCAGTCTTCTGCTGGGACTGGTTGGGACTGAGGGAGAGAACCAGGAAAAAGACATGCTGTGGAGGGGAGCAGAGATCAATCACTAATGATTAAATGCAGAGTGGTGCATACAGAGCAAAAAGAGAAAGAAACACTCAGTGCATCATGGGAACCCCCCAGCAGTCTAAGTCTATAGCAGCATAACTAAGGGATGGTTCAGGGTCACCTGATCCAGCCCTAACTATAAGCTTTAGCAAAAAGGAAAGTTTTAAGCCTAATCTTAAAAGTAGAGAGGGTGTCTGTCTCCCTGATCTGAATTGGGAGCTGGTTCCACAGGAGAGGAGCCTGAAAGCTGAAGGCTCTGCCTCCCATTCTACTCTTACAAACCCTAGGAACTACAAGTAAGCCTGCAGTCTGAGAGCGAAGCGCTCTATTGGGGTGATATGGTACTATGAGGTCCTAAGATAAGATGCGACCTGATTATTCAAAACCTTGTAAGTAAGAAGAATAATTTTAAATTCTATTCTAGAATTAACAGGAAGCCAATGAAGAGAGGCCAATACGGGTGAGATATGCTCTCTCCTTCTAGTCCCTGTCAGCACTCTAGCTGCAGCATTTTGAATTAACTGAAGGCTTTTCAGGGAACTTTTAGGACAACCTGATAATAATGAATTACAATAGTCCAGCCTAGAGGAAATAAATGCATGAATTAGTTTTTCAGCATCACTCTGAGACAAGACCTTTCTAATTTTAGAGATATTGCGTAAATGCAAAAAAGCAGTCCTACATATTTGTTTAATATGCGCTTTGAATGACATATCCTGATCAAAAATGACTCCAAGATTTCTCACGGTATTACTAGAGGTCAGGGTAATGCCATCCAGAGTAAGGATCTGGTTAGACACCATTTTTCTAAGATTTGTGGGGCCAAGTACAATAACTTCAGTTTTATCTGAGTTTAAAAGCAGGAAATTAGAGGTCATCCATGTCTTTATGTCTGTAAGACAATCCTGCAGTTTAGCTAATTGGTGTGTGTCCTCTGGCTTCATGGATAGATAAAGCTGGGTATCATCTGCGTAACAATGAACATTTAAGCAATGCTGTCTAATAATACTGCCTAAGGGAAGCATGTATAAAGTGAATAAAATTGGTCCTAGCACAGAACCTTGTGGAACTCCATAATTAACCTTAGTCTGTGAAGAAGATTCCCCATTTACATGAAAAAATTGTAATCTATTAGATAAATATGATTCAAACCACCGCAGCGCAGTGCCTGTAATACCTATGGCATGCTCTAATCTCTGTAATAAAATTTTATGGTCAACAGTATCAAAAGCAGCACTGAGGTCTAACAGAACAAGCACAGAGATGAGTCCACTGTCTGAGGCCATAAGAAGATCATTTGTAACCTTCACTAATGCTGTTTCTGTACTATGATGAATTCTAAACCCTGACTGAAACTCTTCAAATAGACCATTCCTCTGCAGATGATCAGTTAGCTGTTTTACAACTACCCTTTCAAGAATTTTTGAGAGAAAAAGAAGGTTGGAGATTGGCCTATAATTAGCTAAGATAGCCGGGATTAGCTAAGATAGCTAAATAAACTAGGACAACATGTTCGACATGTATCTAAGCATCCTGTCACTTATCAAATCCAGTGGTCATAGTGATCAATTTGTCCAAACAAAGAAGCAATAAAGCTAATGGGCCCGTGAAGTGTGTCCATTGTAGACAACATTCGGTAATATTACCAATGAACACGAAGACAGTAATGCTACAGTAAACTAACATTTGACCCCAAAGACCTTGGTCTTAACCCAAATGATTGACTTCTGGCTCACCCAGCCAAGGCAGTTTTGGAATCCAAATCAGTTGGTCTACATTGGGTTTGAAGATCAAATTTCTTGATCTTGACCCTTCCCAAAATTAATTTTTAATTGGCACTTTTGGGGACAACCTTCTTTGATATATTAAGTTTGGCAAAATTCAGCAAAAGGACCGAGACCAGACAGGCATCAAATTTGACATTGCTGGATCAATGATGAACGCCGTGACAACAGAAAGTTGATAGGACTGATATTTTTGGAGAAATTAGGGACATTAGGTAACAACAGTGAGGGTCCCTTCATACATAGTACGAATGTGGTCGAATTGTGCATAAATTGTGCGTGAAGCAGGACCCGTATGCAATACGTGTAAAATCGGAGCTGCCTCCAACACCTCGTACACCTGTTGCTACAACTACTTGCGCACACCAGCGGCTGAAAAACAGAGAGTGCCCTGTGAGAGCCCATTCGATCTCTCTCGCGGCAGGTGTCGGCCAAATTCCAGGTGACACACACAAACATAGAAAATGTGTGGCCATTCGCGCTATTAGCACGACAACAGTCAGCAGACAATCACTTTCGAGCTGGCGGTGAAATTTGTCTAAGTGCCCCCATGACTGTGGAGTTGCCGAGTACACATATGGCGTGCCAGAGTGTCAACTCCACCCACAACACGTGTGCTTGTGTTACGTGCTCTCCCCCTGCTCCCCCCCCAACACGTGCGCAGGTGAGGTGCCTCTCATCTGATCACAGAGTGACTGACACCTTGGTCTGTGCGCGGAATGGACAGGGGGCGTAGCTGGCTTCCAACACTAAGAGCTGTTGACAACTCTGGTCCTAGACGTCACAGCTGCAGAACATGTACCGTGTTTTCACTGGCCACTGCACTGGACACACCTTGTAAGTGCAGGGTTGGACCCCTTTGCTTTTAGAACTGCCTCATTCCTTCTTGGCATAGAACCAACAAGGTGCTGGAAACACTCCAAAGTTTTTGGTTCATGCAGTTATCAAATCACTACACCATCAGCAGATCCTTTGCTGTGATGTCTCGAAGCCCAAATTTATTATTGCTGCAGCGTGATTGGCTGATTTCATTTGCATAATGTCCTAGGTGATGTCAGACCAGTATGTGACGGTCAGGAAGGACGGCAGCCTGCACATTGAGAGAGTTCAGCTGGAGGATGCAGGGGACTACGTCTGTCTGGCTGAAAATGTGATCGGAGCCACCAACCGTACCACCACCGTCAATGTCTATGGTACGCAAATATACATACATGAGAGAAACACAGGTGCCCGACCTCAGAAATATAAAGATACCCTTTGAAGTTTAAGTCCTCAGTTTATGCCATATGTTATGAGTGTTTTCACTCTGTGTCGTTGCTGCACAGAGTAACAGCTTCTTTAATGTCCCTGCGTTACACTGTGGAAAGTTTTTTAACATCATGAACAGGATTATCGTTGAGGTTACATTAAAACCAGGAGTGGCTGAGAGTACTAGCAGAGCTTGGACTGCCATCAAAGGGGAAATATGTTTCCTATTTATATTAAAACCAGATTGTAACACTGCAATAAAGGCACTGCTTCTCGCTTCAAATTAGGTCAGTATCTTTTTGGATTTCATACACAGTACACTGGACATTTATACTCTGTAGGCAAGTGTATGCTTCAGTTACCTGTATCACAGTGAGAAATACTTTCTGTACAGAGTACTTATTGTGAAGTACTCATACATTAACAAACAGTACAAGTAGAACCAAGCAACAGCTGTATTAGACTGTCAAAACAGTTTGTCACACTGCACTCATGCACGTATGTGTGTGTGTGTGTGTGTGTGCACAATTGAGTATTTGTGTGTCGCAATGTGTATCGCAGGAGCCATTTAGCTGATTCCATTCATAGTGCACATGTAAGTGGATAGTTGTGGCGAAGAAGCAGCTGAGCCAGAAGGCGAGACTCTCAATTTACTACTCGATTTGCACTCCTATCCTCATCTATGGTCATGAGCTTTGGGTAATGACCAAAAGAACAAGGTCGCTGATATGTACGCATTGAAAATGAGATTCTCTTGGGTATCTGGGCTTACTCTCCAGGACAAGGTGAGAAACCTGACTATCTGGGAGGGACTCAGAGTAGAGCCGCTGCTTCTTCTCATCAAAAGGAGCCAGCTGAGGTAGTTCAGGCATCTTGTGAGGATGCCTCTTGGTTGTCTCTCTAGGGAGGTCTTCCAGACATGTCCAACTAGGAGGCCCTGGGGAAGACCATGGACATGCTGGATGGGTTATATTTCCCAGCTGGCTTAGGAACACCGCGGGATCTCCCAGGAAGAGTTACAGGACTTGGCTGAGGATAGGGAAGAGTGGACTGAGCTGCTTGGTCTACTGCCAAGTGGACGGATAAGCATCAGAAAATAAATTAATTAATGAACATTTGAATTCCTAATGATAATATCTCAGGATGGCATTAATATGAAGGTCAAAGTAGATCAAGATAATTGAATAGTCTGAAAACCACAATTTTCTCAGTAACCCTGAAAGTACAAGAGGGAGAATTGATCTAAAGTGCATGTAAATCAGAAAACAGAATTCCACATTTGAATGTACATGTGACATCATGATGAGTTCGTCATTTGACATCATATGAAAATGTCATGTAGGAGTGCATATGTGATGTCACAATGATGTCATAAGGCATCATATGAAAATTAGGACACCATATTTGAATATGTGATGTCACGATGATGCCGTCATCTGATATCAGAATATGACATTCCATTTTTTCCTGAGGCCATCAAATATGGTCATCGGGTATTGCGAAGGCTTTGCGTCTGTCTGTCCATTTGTCCGTGCTCAGCATAAGTCCAGTCCTATTGCTACATCTTCAGATTTACAGGGAACGTTCTTGGGACACAGACCTTGGACAAGTTCAAAGATGACTAACCTTGTCTTGTTTTAAGAGGTTAAAAAGTCACATTCTGTTTCAATCTGTTCAGTTTTGTTTTTGTGCGCTGGGTGTGACAGTTAATCAGAGTAGAGCTGCACCGCGACATCAGTGGCTGGTCTCTCCAAAATTGCTTTATTTGGTGGGTTTATTTACAAGTTTCTCATATATTATGAAAAAGTTAGCGAGGAAAAAAAACTTCTAAAATTGAAACTGCTGTTTTTGGAACCTAGTACTAGCTCTTATCTTATTTACAAGACATTTCACGGACGTTAGCATGGTGACATCACAGGCTAGTAGCTAGCTGCAAACCCACTTTTGTTTGTGTGTAAATATATCCTCGTCATAGATTTTGTAAAAGCTAGCGTGAAATAAATGCTTCTAAAATTTAAAATGCTGTTTTTGTAACCTGATAACACCTCAGGAGTCATTTTGCAGATGTTAGCGTGCATGCTAACTTTCACTAACTCAAAGCTAACTTCCTGTCAAGTTAAATTTGTGTCAGTGATACTTGAAAATGTACAGAGGGTGAGCTACAAATATTCCTTGATTTGCACAACTTCTGCTCTTTAAACATAAATATTGTTTTTGATTGACTAATAGAGGGGCTTTATTGAACATGTACAAATTGTACGTAAGACAACAGGATCTTAATAGTTAAACCACTGCAAATTATAAAGAACACAATGCTCATACAGCCGAGGGTATTTTAGCATTACGTTGTATTCTAATTTATATGCATGCATAATCAGTGGTTCCCAAAGTGTGGGCCTCTGCCCCCTGAAGGGCTGGGAAGGCAATACAAATGGGCCACTACTCCCTAGAGGTCCATGAAGGGACTGTAGGTGAACCATGAGAGGTCATTAAAAATAAACTGAAACAAAAGTATTTGATTTTCAAATTTGGAATAAAATTTAAAATGACCAAAAAAATAAAAAAATAAAAAATGTAGTTAGAAGTAATAAACCAAAGCAATGGGGTTTCAGTAATACAGTGGGGAAAATAAGTATTTGATCCCCTGTCAGTTTTGCAGGTTTTCCCACCTACAAAGAATGGAGAGGTCTGTAATTTTTATCATAGGTACACTTCAACTGTGAGAGACAGAATCTAAAAATCCAGAAAATCACATTGTATGATTCTTTTAAATAATAAATTTGCATTTTATTGCATGAAATAAATATTTGATCCCCTACCAACCAGCAAGAATTCTGGCTCTGACAGACCTGTTAATTTTTCTTTAAGAAGCCCTCTTATTCTGCACTCTTTACCTGTATTAATTGCACCTGTTTGAACTTGTTACCTGTATAAAAGACACCTGTTCACACACTCCATCAATCACACTCCAACCTGTCCACCATAGCCAAGACCAAATAGCTGTCTAAGGACACCAGGGACAAAACTGTAGACCTGCACAAGGCTGGGATGGACTACAGGATAACAGGCATGTAGCTTGGTAGAAGACAACAACTGTTATGATTATTTATTAGAAAGTGGAAGAAACACAAGATGACTGTCAATCTCCCTCGGTCTGGGATTCCATGCAAGATCTCACTTTGTGGGGTAAGGATGATTCTAAGAAAGCTCAGAACTACACAGGAGGACCTGGTTAATGACCTGAAGAGAGCTGGGACCACAGTCACAAAGATTACATTAGTAACACATGATGCTGTCATGGTTTAAAATCCTGCAGGGCAGCAAGGTCCTCCTGCTCAAGCTAGCACATGTCCAGGTCCGTTTGAAGTTCACCAGTGACCATCTGGATGATCCAGAGGAGGCATGGGAGAAGGTCATGTGGTCAGATGAGACCAAAATAGAGCTTTTTGGAATCAACTCCACTTACCATGTTTAGAGGATGAGAACAGCCATAAGAAAACTGTCCCAACCGTGAAGCATGGGGATGGAAACATCATACTCTGGGGGTGCTCTTCTGCAAAGGGGACAGGACGACTGCACCATATTGAAGGGAGGATGGATGGGGTCATGTATACGAGATTTTGGCAAACAGCCTCCTTCCCTCAGTAAGAGCATTGAAGATGGGTCATGGCTGGGTCTTCCAGCATGACAATGACCCCAAACACACAGCCAGGGCAACTAAGGAGGGGCTCGGTAAGAAGCATTTCAAGGTCCTGGAGTGGCCTGGCCAGTCTCCAGACCTGAACTCAATAGAAAATCTTTGGAGGGAGCTGAAACTCCAAACCTGAAAGATTTGGAGAAGATCTGTATGGAGGGGTGGACCAAAATCCCTGCTGCAGTGTGTGAAAACTTGGTCAAGAACTTGTGAAACTCAAGAAACGTCTGACCTCTGTAATGGCAGACAAATGTTTCTGTACCAATTGTTAAGCTCTATTTTTCTTGGGGGTCAAATACTTATTTCAAGCAATAAAATGCAAATTAATTAATTAAAAATCATACAATGTGATTTTCTGGATTTTGTTTTTTAGATTCTGTCTCTCACAGTTGAAGTGTACTTATGATAAAAATTACAGACCTCTCCATTCTTTGTAGTTGGGAAAACCTGCAAAACTGACAAGGGGTCAAATACTTATTTTCCCCACTGTATGTTATTCTGCCTTTCTCTGGCCCAGTTTAACATATTGTGTATATGGAAATACTTCACCTTCAGCTCATGCATCAAAATTGTGATTAAATTTTATATGATGCCCAAACTTTGGTTTTGGGTGTGCCCCGGACAATCTGAAAATTGTCTGGGGCACACCCAGAACCAAAGTTTGGGCATCATATGAAAATAAAATGCCATGTCTGCTCTAGATTATCCTTCTAGTGCTTGTAGTTTCACATTTACTGTGACAAATGTGGTTTTAATAATGGCATATGGTGACATCATAATGACATCACATACAAATCAGCATAAGGCAATCTGATGATTCGTAAGCACTTCAGAACATCCTTCAACTTCTGTTTGTTTCAAAGTTACATATTATGGAAAATGTGTTTTGTTTTTCAGCTACTTAATGTCACATTTGATGGTCCAGTCATTTTCATTTATGGCGGCTATCACTTATGAAAAAATGTCATTTTTCTGATTGTGATGCACATCTTGTATATTTGTGGTTTGCAGTGGCCTGTAAGTCTCATCTGTATGATCATTATGTGTACAAGTCTGTTCTATAAACCAGTATTTACTAACTTTACTCACTTTTTTGCAATCAACTCAATAATAATTTTCCATCACTGATGCTGTGTTTGCAATATTCACTCACCTATGTACGGTGAGATGGTTAGGGGGCAGGACGATGAATTCTCCAAATGCTTGTTGTTTCTTTTCATCCTGTCTATGAAATTATGCACACAGTGTTTCATTTTGTTTAATCCCTCATCTTCATTTACTTTTCCAAGAAAATGATCTTTTACTCAATGGTATAAGCACAAAAATTAAAACTCATTAAAACTGAATCATCCGAATGGTTTCCACCTGGCTGTCGCCCAGTTTCTGGCAAAATTTGATGCGGCGCTGCTCCAGTCGTTCCGTCTTTTTCCTTGAAATGAAAATCCATCGAGTGCACAGCACACGTCCCACACAAAGGCTGCTTACAGAAAATGATGCAATCGACAGGCGTGAAAACGTTCACGCATGCGCACGAAGGTTCAAGGTTTGCTCATGCAAGCACAGGTGATTCAAATCCATCAAGTGTTTGCAAAAAATAAAAAGGTCCGTTACTTTTCTAACAGACCTCGTATATGCTTTTGTTGTGTTTTATAAGTGTAATAAAGGTTTACAATCAGAAGTAAGAAAGGAAAAAGTAAAGCGGAAAATAATTTTACACACACATTTATTCAAAACACACAGCAAATATAATAAACAACTGTTTTGACACTTTAAAAAGGTAAGTTGAGGTCTTGTGTGAACGACTGCACAACAAAAAGGTTCAAACAATAAACACAAATGCACATTTTGAACGATATATATACAAAATGGTCTATGCAGGGGTTTTTTTGGTCTTCATCTCAAAGCAATTTCTGTCTGCTATTACACAAGGGTTACATCACAAACTTCTGCTTCTACTGTGTTTTGGAGTGTTCTGTGCTGCTCCTAAATTCATTTTTTCCCCCTCAACATTCCACTCAAAACACCCCATAATGACAACATGAAAAAATGTTTTTGCAAATTTATTAAAATAAAAAACTAAGAAATCACTTTAAGTATTCACACCCTTTGCACAATAGTTTGTTGATGCACCTTTGGCAGCAATTGCAGCCTCAAGTCTACTTGAATATGATGCCACAAGCTTGGTGCACCTATCTTTGGGTAGTTTTGCTCATTCCTCTTTGCAGCACCGCTCAAGCTCATTTTCGATATTGTCCCAATGCTTTTTTTTATTTGGGGTTGTAGATAGCGAGGAAGAAGTGGCTTCAGTGTTCTTACTTTCTCCATTTCTTTTAGTGATTCCCACTATTCAGCACGGACCTCCGGTGTTCAGCACGATTGAGGGTACGCCCATCTCTCTGCCATGTCGTGCCGGTGGCGTGCCAACCCCCGACATCACCTGGGTCAAGGTCAGCAGCACTCTGCAGTGACAAAACACTCATCATCTCTTTCCGTGCACATATGTGTGCCTTATGTGCAATTGATTGAAGCGGACTGTCTTCTTTTGATTTGTGTGCGTGCGCTGCACCCCGGTATGTGCACAGCCACGCCCACTGATTTCTTGGCCCTGTAAAAACGATGCTGTTAAAGTGAACGGGGCTATGGGGACACATGAAACCTAAGATGTGCGCCAGCTGTTAAATATGATTTCCTCTGGTTTGTTTCCTCTGCAGCATCAATCATGTGACATGTCAAATATGTAAAGACAGTCCAGAGACACTCACCCTGTGGCGCTTCAATCTGATATTAAGCGATATTGGATGAAAAAAAAGAAAACAACATTAAATTGCAATAACTGCCAATTTTATAGCAGCACAGGAAATCAAATAATAACTTTGGGCACGTACAATGGAGCAGGTTGGTTCCCATGTGACCTGTGCTGTTCATTCTCTTGGATACTGTGTCAGCTGACTCAGTATAATAAAGTCCAACCTTTGGCATTTCCCCACACTGCCATTTGTTTTTAGGGTGGAGAGCTGCTGGACTTGGGTGGTCCAACATTCTTGGTGGATGCTGACGGCAGCCTCCTCATCACCTCCCCTTCTGGAAACGAGACCGGAGAGTTCACGTGCACGGCTGCCAACGCTGCCGGCTACGCCTCCAGGAAGGTTCAGCTCACAGTCTATGGTACAGACAAACAAAACATTAAGTTCAAAGAAATTTCTACCTAATGACATTAATGGTTATCAAACTTTGGAGGGAACCCCAGCTCGGGCCTGCAGAGCCACTGAAGGGAGTGCACAGATAAACGGGCCAAGAAGTGGAAGCACAGCAGAAATAAACTGAAGCTGATTAATGTGGGCACAATTCTGAAGGCTGATCAATAATAAAACAGCAGCTTTAACTGACACAGCCAGTAGACATTTAGGGTAGAAATGGACTTTTTCAAATAAATTACATGGAAGAAAATTAAAAAAAAAGCTAATGCTGATTGAGTTTATGAAACCATTCCAATATATTAATTTGTTGATTTTCTCACAGTTGCACTCAGTATTATTAATCAGATTGGATCAATAAATGTTAATTTATTTCATTTTTTAAATAAGAGGATATAATTCTGTATTTACATGTGCACCTGGCATCACACTGCTAAGTGTCTTCCTTACAGATGCGGGTGAACTGTTTCTGTGTAGGCTCTCAGTTGTCTAGGTGGTTTCCATAGTGGAGAAGCTTGAATCTTCGACTGGACTGGGTTGCTTGACGCGAGGACGTTTTGCTTCAAATCGCAGAAGCTTCCTCAGCTAAAATTCTTGCTCTGGTAATCTGACTTCTGTCTTGACTCTTGTAGAGAAGAATAAACAGAAGCCACAAAATCTGGAGTTTTAAACCTAACCAGACCCCTCCTACCGAGAGGCAGACTGCTATAGGCTAGAGACTAAACAATAGCTCTGATTAGCACCTATTGTGCTCTAGTTAGCACCCTCCTAATGACAGGGCAGCTGTCCCTCATAATGATGGCTGGGTTTCAACTGTTTCACATAGAATGCCTCCTTGACCCCTCAGGTCAACCGGGGAGGGGGTCTGAGACACGCTTTGTCCCCTATTTACAATGGGGTACTCAGGTCAAAGCAGTTTCAGTCTTTTGTTCATGGTAATGAGTCATTCACGCCATCAGGAGAGGTGTCTGTCCCATCATTAGGAGGGACAGCTGCCCTGTCATTAGGAGGGTGCTAACTAGAGCACAATAGGTGCTAATTAGAGCTATTGTTTAGTCACTAGCCTATAGCAGTCTGCCTCTCGGTTAGAGGGGTCTGGTTAGGTTTAAAACTCCAGCTTTTGTGGCTTCTGTTTGTTCTTCTCTACAAGAGTCAAGACAGAAGTCAGATTACCAGAGCAAGAATTTTAGCTGAGGAAGCTTCTGTGATTTGTAGCGAAACGTCCTCGCGTCAAGCAACCCAGTCCAGTCGAAGATTCAAGCTTCTCTACTATGCGGGTGAACAATACCCCATCCATACATATTTTACAAGAAAATTATTTATCCTGTACAGATTTATAGTATGATGCCAACTCTGCAATGTATTTTAACAGAAGTGTTTTCCAGACATTATAAAGATGTGAGAAGCTTATTTCAACACATTTTCCTACTTTTCCTTACTATTTTACATACCAAATAACATGTGTGATAGGTATGATTAGTGTAGGGTCCCAGACCTGACCTCTAATAATACCTCTAATAATAATGGACATGAAGAGAGTAAGGATTGAAGCAATCTGACATTTGACCCCAACAACCTTGACCTTCACTCAAATGACTGACCTCCAGCTGACCTTCCCAGGGCAGTTGTGTAATGTAAGTAAGTGCCACATTTGGTCCAAGTCAGGTTGAAAATCAAATTTCTTGATCTTGACCTTAGCCAAAATTAATTTTTTGGGCAATTTCGAGGACAACCTTCACTGATACACAGGTTTGTTAGAAATCAGCAAAAGGACCTTGGAGGAGCAGGACAACAGACATGACCTTGGCCTCAGTGATTGACCTTCTGCAACCTTCTGATTGAGCCTGAGGAATTGCAAAACCTACATCAAACTTAAATTTTGACCTTTAACCCCAATGATCTTGATCCAAGTGACTGACCTTTGGCAAATGTGATCTCACCGACACAATTCCAAAACTCACCTCCGTGGTTGGTGAAAATCACAATAACCACAATAAAGCCCCTTTCACACAGGGCCAATGTAGATTTGCGTAATGCAGCGTACTGAATATACACTGAGCTTATGCAGCCTTATGTGGCAATACACTGAGGGATGCAAAGGGGTCCACGAAATGGACGTAAAACATTAAACAAACAGCCGAAAGGCTGCAAAAAAATTAAACAAGCGGCCTTTCGGTGTAGAGCTCTACGCAAGTCTACACAACACTCCACTATTGTATGTAAGTCTATGCAACACTGTGGACTTGCGTAGACTGACACTGGCGGATGTGTGTGTTTCTCCAGGTAAAACTGGAGTTGCTTCAGGAAGGGCATCCGGCGTAAAACTTGTGCCAGTTACCAATGCGGGTATGGCTGTATCCGCTGTGGTGACCCTGAACAAAGAACCGGGAGCAGCCGAATGAACAACATCAGTACATACTGTACCTGCATTGCTAGATTTTATTCATCCCACTGAACTTTGCTGGCAGTGAAGCTTCAAAATTTTGCAAGAAGAAGAGGCGGGTCAAGCTTCCACGTCCATTATAACTCCTCACGGACGGATCGTCAGCGGGAGAACATGTCCACGTCCACTATAACTCCTCACGAACATGTCCATGTGCACTATAACTCTTTACGGATGAATCGTGTGCGATCGCTGGCTGCAGCTCCATCTTCACCTCCATTTTCACCTCCTCAAGTTCAGTGACTCCTGGAAATAATGTACGAGGTCTGTTAGAAAAGTATCTGACCTTTTTTATTTTTTTCAAAAACCTGATGGATTTGAATCACGTGTGCTTGCATGAGCCAACCTTGAACCTTCGTTCGCATGCCTCACAGGACATGTTGTGACATGCTCACCTCTTCCACCATTTCTCGGATAGTCACACGACTGAAAAGCCACCGAAAGCCGTCTGAATCTTCCGAATGGTGGAAGAGGTGGGCATCATTTTTTTGGAGTCCAGCATGTCCTGTGAGAATTCAACACGGTGGCACTTTTGCTCCGTCATCAGCTTTGTGCCGAAGCCATCGGCACAAATTTCGCCGCCACTCCTTTTCAGGGCAAAATCTTCTGTCACAGTGGAATGTGCCGAAAAAGTGCTGATGTCCACCTCTTCCACAATTTCTCGGATAGTCACACGATGGTCCCGCATCACCACAGCGTTCACTTTGGAAATGATCTGGTCATTTCGGCATGTTGATGGCCGCCCGGAGCGCGGCTCACTCTTCATCGTTGTGCGGCCGTCTTTAAACTGGTTGTACTGCTCCTTAATCTGTGTGATGCTCAGAGGATCGTCACCGAAAGCCGTCTGAATAATTCGAATGGTTTCCACCTGGCTGTGCCCAGTTTCTGGCAAAATTTGATGCAGTTGCGCTGCTCCAGTCGTTCCACCATTTTCCTTGCAAAGAAAAAAACGACGAGAGACTACACCCATCCTCACACAAAGGCTGCTTACAAGTAAATGACGCAATCGACAGGCCTGAAAAAACTCACGCATGTGCACGAAGGTTCAAGGTTGGCTCATGCAAGCACACGTGATTCAAATCCATCAGGTTTTTGAAAAAAATAAAAAGGTCGGATACTTTTCTAACAGACCTCGTATTCTGACATTATCCAATTCATCAAATTCATCTGCATGTCCAGGCAGTGTGTAAAAACAGCATCATGGAGCCGAGCTTATGCAGCCATTCCTGTGTACTAGCTATGCAACACAATGGAACTCTATGAGGTTTGTCCGAAAAGTAACGGACCTTTTTATTTTTTTCAAAAACTGTGTGGATTTGAATCATGTGCGCTTGCATCACCCAAGCTTGAACCTTCGTGCGCATGCGTGAGTTTTTTCACGCCTGTCGGTTGCGTCATTTGCCTGTGGGCAGGCTTTGAGTGAGCACTGGTCCAGCCCCCTCGTCGGATTTTCATTGTCAGGGAAATGGCTGAGCGACTGCCGCTTTGCTCCATGAAAAGTTTTTCAGAAACTGTGTGAGACAGCCAGGTGGAAACCATTCGGAAAATTCAGATGGCTTTCGGTGAAGATTCTATTGGCGTCACACAGATTAAGGACCATTACAACTGGATTAAAGACGGCCCACAGCGGTGCAGGGTGTGCCGCGCTCCGAGCGGCCATCGACAGGCTGAAACGACCAGATCATTTCCAAAGTGAAGGCTGTGTTGATCCGGGATGTCATCTGACTACCAGAGAAATTGCAGAAGAGGTGGACATCAGCACTTTTGCGGCACATTCCACTGTTACCGGAGATTTTGTAATGAAAGACGTGCGGAGGAATTCGTGCGTCGGGACGGAGCCGCAATGGTGCACAACAAAAAGCACGTCCGTGTTGGAAACCATTCGGAAGATTCAGACGGCTTTCGGTGGCTTTTCAGTCGAGTGAGTATCCGAGAAATTGTGTAACAGCTGGGCATGTCACAACTTGTCCTGTGAGACTTCCAACACGGACGTGCTTTTTGTTGTGCGCCATGAGCGGCTCCATCCCGACGCGTGAATTCCTCCGCACGTCTTTCATTACAAAATCTCCTGTAACAGTGGAATGTGCCGCAAAAGTGCTGATGTCCACATTTTCTGCGATTTCTCTGGTAGTCACACGACGTCCCGGATCAACACAGCCTTCACTTTGGAAATGATCTGGTCGTTTCAGCCTGTCGATGGCCGCTCGGAGCGCGGTGCGCCCTCCGCCGGTGTCGGCCGTCTTTAATCCGGTTGTAATGGTCCTTAATCTGTGTGACGCCGATAGAATCTTCACCGTAAGCCATCTGAATTTTCCGAATGGTTTCCACCTGGCTGTCTGACACAGTTTCTGAAAAAATTTTCATGGAGCAAAGCGGCAGTCGCTCAGCCATTTCCCTGACAATGAAAATCCGACGAGGGGGCTGGACCAGTGCTCACTCAAAGCCTGCCCACAGGCGAATGATGCAACCGACAGGCGTGAAAAAACTCACGCATGCGCACGAAGGTTCAAGCTTGGCTGATGCAAGCGCACATAATTCAAATCCATATAGTTTTTGAAAAAAATAAAAAGGTCCGTTACTTTTCGGACAGACCTCGTATGCAGGGCCGATGTGAAAGGGGATTAACATTGATACCAGTCATCACCCTATGGCAAATTTGGCATCACCAGAGTGCATATCTGTGCTAAGTCTGGTGCCAAATGTAGTGTAAAAGGTCATTTTTTAAAAACCTTTGACCCCATGACACTTACCTTTGGTAAATTTGTTCTCATCTTGGTGATTCCAGAATTCACCAACATATGTGCGCTGAGCTTGGTGGATATTGTAGTGAAAATGAAAATTCTGACCTTTGACCCAATTACCTCAACCTTTGCCAAAACTCACCCTTTAACCTTCATCTAGATTCCAGAACTCAAACGATGGTCAAACAAACAAACAAACAAACAAACATTGCTCAAATGTTAGTATGATTCTAATGAATCTAAAGATTTGAATTGCTGCTACATAAATTCTGCCTGATGTTTCTGGGTTTGTCTGCCTGTGTCTATGTCCTGTATGTCCAGTCCGTCCAAGGTCCAGCAGCAACGCCGGAGGGTCCTCGGAGCCATCGAGGGTGTCAGCAATTGAGGGTGAGGATGTCATTTTGCCGTGTGTGGTACACAGCTTCCCACTTCCCACCATCAGCTGGGCCAAAGAGAGACAGCTCATCTCCCCATTCTCACCACGGTAAAACGCACATAACTCAGATAAACTCAACAGTTTACTGTAGCTGACACGTATACACCATCACAGCATTTAAACCATGCTTTGTACTGCTCAACTCCATGCGCGTGCATAAAGAAAAGCCGCAGCCTTGAAATGCCCCCAATCAATACCGTTTTGTCAAAATTATAGAACCTGTATTGCAACGTCTGTTTGAGTTCAAATCAAATCAATTTTATTTATATAGCGCCAAATCACAACAAACAGTTGCCCCAAGGCACTTTATATTGTAAGGCAAGGCCATACAATAATTACGTAAAAACCCCAACGGTCAAAACGACCCACTGTGAGCAAGCACTTGGCGACAGTGGGAAGGAAAAACTCCCTTTTAACAGGAAGAAACCTCCAGCAGAACCAGGCTCAGGGAGGGGCAGTCCTCTGCTGGGACTGGTTGGGGCTGAGGGAGAGAACCACGAAAAAGACATGCTGTGGAGGGGAGCAGAGATCAATCACTAATGATTAAATGCAGAGTGGTGCATACAGAGCAAAAAGAGAAAGAAACACTCAGTGCATCATGGGAACCCCCCAGCAGTCTAAGTCTATAGCAGCATAACTAAGGGATGGGTCAGGGTCACCTGATCCAGCCCTAACTATAAGCTTTAGCAAAAAGGAAAGTTTTAAGCCTAATCTTAAAAGTAGAGAGGGTGTCTGTCTCCCTGATCTGAATTGGGAGCTGGTTCCACAGGAGAGGAGCCTGAAAGCTGAAGGCTCTGCCTCCCATTCTACTCTTACAAACCCTAGGAACTACAAGTAAGCCTGCAGTCTGAGAGCGAAGCCACCATATCACCCCTCTATTGGGGTGATATGGTACTATGAGGTCCTAAGATAAGATGGGACCTGATTATTCAAAACCTTATAAGTAAGAAGAAGAATTTTAAATTCTATTCTAGAATTAACAGGAAGCCAATGAAGAGAGGCCAATATGGGTGAGATATGCTCTCTCCTTCTAGTCCCTGTTAGTACTCTAGCTGCTTCATTTTGAATTAACTGAAGGCTTTTCAGGGACCTTTTAGGACAACCTGATAATAATGAATTACAATAGTCCAGCCTAGAGGAAATAAATGCATGAATTAGTTTTTCAGCATCACTCTGAGACAAGACCTTTCTAATTTTAGAGATACGAGGGCTGTCAATAAAGTATAGGTCCTTTTTATTTTTTTCAAAAACTATTATGGATTTCATTCATATGTTTTTACGTGAGACATGCTTGAACCTCGTTTTTCCACGCCTGTTGGTGACGTCATTCGCCTGTGAGCACTCGTGGGAGGAGTCGTCCAGCCCCTCGTCGGAATTCCTTTGTCTGAGAAGTTGCTGAGAGACTGGCGCTTTGTTTGATCAAAATTTTTTCTAAACCTGTGAGACGCATCGAAGTGGACACGGTTCGAAAAATTAAGCTGGTTTTCGGTGAAAATTTTAACGGCTGATGAGAGATTTTGAGGTGATACTGTCGCTTTAAGGACTTCCCACGCAGTGGGACGTCGCGCAGCGCTCCCAGGCGCCGTCGTCAGCCTGTTTCAAGCTGAAAACCACATTTCAGGCTCTATTGATCCAGGACGTCGTGATAGAACAGAGAAGTTTCAGAAGAAGTCTGTTTCAGCATTTTATCCAGATATTCCACTGTTAAAGGAGATTTTTTTAATGAAAGACGTGTGGACGGGTCCGCGCGTCGGGACGCAGCTGGCGCGGTGCGGCGGCACAGGAAAAACACCTCCGTGTTGATAACCATTTGTAAAATCCAGGCGGCTTTTGATGGCTTTCATTGGAGTGAGTATATGAGAAATTGTTTAACAGCTGGACATGTTCCAACTTGTCCTTAAGGCTTCCAACAGAGGTGTTTTTCCTGTGGCGGAGCATCGCAGCAGCTGCAAGCCAACGCTGCAATCCGTCCACACATCTTTCATTAAAAAAATCTGCTTTAACAGTGGAATATCCGGATAAAATGCTGAAACCGACTTCTTCTGAAACTTCTCTGTTCTCTCACGACGTCCTGGATCAATAGAGCCTGAAATGTGGAGGTTTTCAGCTTGAAACAGGCTGACGACGGCACCTGGGAGCGCTGCGCGACGTCTCCCTCCGTGGGAAGTCCTTAAAGCGACAGTATCACCTCAAAATCTCTCATCAGCCGTTAAAATTTTCACTGAAAACCAGCTTAATTTTTCGAACCGTGTCCACTCCGATGTGTCTCACAGGTTTAGAAAAAATTTTGATCAAACAAAGTGCCAGTCTCTCAGCAACTTCTCAGACAAAGGAATTCCGACGAGGGGCTGGACGACTCCTCCCACGAGTGCTCACAGGCGAATGACGTCACCGACAGGCGTGGAAAAATTCACGCATGCGCACGAGGGTTCAAGCATGTCTGACGTAAAAACATATGAATGAAATCCATATAGTTTTTGAAAAAAATAAAAAGGACCTATACTTTATTGACAGACCTCGTATTGCGTAAATGCAAAAAAGCAGTCCTACATATTTGTTTAATATGCGCAATGAAGGACATATCCTGATCAAAAATGACTCCAAGATTTCTCACAGTATTACTAGAGGTCAGGGTAATGCCATCCAGAGTAAGGATCTGGTTAGACACCATGTTTCTAAGATTTGTGGGGCCAAGTACAATAACTTCAGTTTTATCTGAGTTTAAAAGCAGGAAATTAGAGGTCATCCATGTCTTTATGTCTGTAAGACAATCCTGCAGTTTAGCTAATTGGTGTGTGTCCTCTGGCTTCATGGATAGATAAAGCTGGGTATCATCTGCGTAACAGTGAAAGTTGGCTATAAAAACGAAGTGCGATTTGAGTTTCTAAGATGGAATCTGTCTCAAGTGGTGTGCTGTCTCTCCTGACTGTTTATCACCTGGAGGTATCCAGTAGTCTGTGGTTTTATCAGACTGCTCCGTAATCACATCATCTCTGTGATTTCTTCTACCTGCTGTGCCGTTGCAACAGCAGCTGTAATTGTGGCTGATGTTAAATGAGACTTACTCCATTGTCTGTGCACAGTGTGCGCAGACCATTCTGATCTGCTGTTTGTTTTATGTATGAGTGCAGTCAGGGGTGTAGCACCAAATTCTAGGTACTAGCCATATTGAAGACCCCCCCCCCCCCCCCACTGTTATGTTCTTTTTTATTAATGCAAACACCAAATTTCTAATGCGTAGTCAAACCAGGTCTAAATCATGTGTACCTTAGATCACACCTGGGAGCCAGAACCCTTTTTAAAGTTGGGGGAGCAATATTGAGTTGGGGGGTCGGGGGGACCAAATTGGACCATTTTCTAGAAAAGTGGTGCAATTTGGTGCATTCCCGTCTGTTAAAATGCACAGGAATGCACCAAATTGCACCATTTTTTCTAGAAAATGGTGCAATTTGGTCCCCCAAACCCCCCAACTCAATATAGCTAGCTTTCAAGCTCACCTCTCTTTTCAAAGAATTTGGTTAGCAGCTGCTTTCCCTCATTTAGTTTTCTTTCCCTGTCCTTTTTTCTCTTCTTTTTTGAAATCCGGACTTTGATTTTTTAAGGCATATTTTATTTCAGCCTAAACACTAGGGCTGCAACTAACGATTATTTTACTAGTCAGTTCATCGGTCGATTATTTTTTCAATTAATTGTTTTTGTTTTTGTTTGTTTTTTTTACTTACATGTGAGTTTTGCCATTATTTCTTTAAATGAGTTATTATTAAAAGGCCTTTATCACGCAACATCAACATTGACCTTGTAACAAAGTTATGTTATATTCTCGTCAAAAACATACCTGGAGTAGTGTTTTATTTTATTTTGCACATACATACATCACCGACACACCGCAAAGAGATTTCTATCAGGTTTCACCCGATTATGAGCATTTTTAGATGCCTACAGCAACTATCTCAACCACTGACAACATATTACAGCAAGAGTCCACAAAACTATTTTAAAGGCCTGACTAAAGTGTAATATGTGATCTTTAAAAACATATTTTCATGAAAAAAGACACAAATGTGCAGTTTACTGCATTTTATTTTTTGTTGTGTAAAAACACAGCTTAGATGTGGTTTGACCGAAACAAATTCTCATTAAACTTAAATAAAACAGGGATGAAGTGGAGGTTTAAGAGTCACTATGTGTTCACAGGAAACAGTTATTTCTGTATTTATTTATGTTCATTGTTAGTTGGTTTAATCTTTTCTGTTTTGTTTTATCAGATTCTTTTTGTCCGTTTCTCTAAAACTGTATTGTGGCATTATTAGTTATTATTACTATTATTGTTGTTTCTACTATTATTATTATTGACATATAAATAAAAATAAATGAATAAAATATTACAATTTGTAATACATTTGACTCTTTTAAAACAAATGCTGAGCCATGAATTATTATACAGAAAACAAAATGAGGTGGGCTTCATAGATAATTGGCAAAGCTTCTGGGGAAAACCTGGTCTTGTTAGGAGAGACGGCATCCATCCCACTTTGGATGGAGCAGCTCTCATTTCTAGAAATCTGGCTAATTTTCTTAAATCCTCCAAACCGTGACTATCCAGGGTTGGGACCAGGAAGCAGAGTTGTAGTCTTACACACCTCTCTGCAGCTTCACTCCCCCTGCCATCCCCTCATTACCCCATCCCCGTAGAGACGGTGCCTGCTCCCAGACTACCAATAACCAGCAAAAATCTATTTAAGCATAAAAATTCAAAAAGAAAAAATAATATAGCACCTTCAACTGCACCACAGACTAAAACAGTTAAATGTGGTCTATTAAACATTAGGTCTCTCTCTTCTAAGTCCCTGTTGGTAAATGATATAATAATTGATCAACATATTGATTTATTCTGCCTAACAGAAACCTGGTTACAGCAGGATGAATATGTTAGTTTAAATGAGTCAACACCCCCGAGTCACACTAACTGTCAGAATGCTCGTAGCACGGGCCGGGGCGGTGGATTAGCAGCAATCTTCCATTCCAGCTTATTAATTAATCAAAAACCCAGACAGAGCTTTAATTCATTTGAAAGCTTGTCTCTTAGTCTTGTCCATCCAAATTGGAAGTCCCAAAAACCAGTTTTATTTGTTATTATCTATCGTCCACCTGGTCGTTACTGTGAGTTTCTCTGTGAATTTTCAGACCTTTTGTCTGACTTAGTGCTTAGCTCAGATAAGATAATTATAGTGGGCGATTTTAACATCCACACAGATGCTGAGAATGACAGCCTCAACACTGCATTTAATCTATTATTAGACTCTATTGGCTTTGCTCAAAAAGTAAATGAGTCCACCCACCACTTTAATCATATCTTAGATCTTGTTCTGACTTATGGTATGGAAATAGAAGACTTAACAGTATTCCCTGAAAACTCCCTTCTGTCTGATCATTTTTTAATAACATTTACATTTACTCTGATGGACTACCCAGCAGTAGGGAATAAGTTTCATTACACTAGAAGTCTTTCAGAAAGCGCTGTAACTAGGTTTAAGGATATGATTCCTTCTTTATGTTCTCTAATGCCATATAACAACACAGTGCAGAATAGCTACCTAAACTCTGTAAGGGAGATAGAGTATCTCGTCAATAGTTTTACATCCTCATTGAAGACAGCTTTGGATGCTGTAGCTCCTCTGAAAAAGAGAGCTTTAAATCAAAAGTGTCTGACTCCATGGTATAACTCTCAAACTCGTAGCTTAAAGCAGATAACCCGTAAGTTGGAGAGGAAATGGCGTCTCACTAATTTAGAAGATCTTCACTTAGCCTGGAAAAAGAGTCTGTTGCTCTATAAAAAAGCCCTCCGTAAAGCTAGGACATCTTTCTACTCATCACTAATTGAAGAAAATAAGAACAACCCCAGGTTTCTTTTCAGCACTGTAGCCAGGCTGACAAAGAGTCAGAGCTCTATTGAGCTGAGTATTCCATTAACTTTAACTAGTAATGAGTTCATGACTTTCTTTGCTAACAAAATTTTAACTATTAGAGAAAAAATTACTCATAACCATCCCAAAGACGTATCGTTATCTTTGGCTGCTTTCAGTGATGCCGGTATTTGGTTAGACTCTTTCTCTCCGATTGTTCTGTCTGAGTTATTTTCATTAGTTACTTCATCCAAACCATCAACATGTTTATTAGACCCCATTCCTACCAGGCTGCTCAAGGAAGCCCTACCATTATTTAATGCTTCGATCTTAAATATGATCAATCTATCTTTGTTAGTTGGCTATGTACCACAGGCTTTTAAGGTGGCAGTAATTAAACCATTACTTAAAAAGCCATCACTTGACCCAGCTATCTTAGCTAATTATAGGCCAATCTCCAACCTTCCTTTTCTCTCAAAAATTCTTGAAAGGGTAGTTGTAAAACAGCTAACTGATCATCTGCAGAGGAATGGTCTATTTGAAGAGTTTCAGTCAGGTTTTAGAATTCATCATAGTACAGAAACAGCATTAGTGAAGGTTACAAATGATCTTCTTATGGCCTCGGATAGTGGACTCATCTCTGTGCTTGTTCTGTTAGACCTCAGTGCTGCTTTTGATACTGTTGACCATAAAATTTTATTACAGAGATTAGAGCATGCCATAGGTATTAAAGGCACTGCGCTGCGGTGGTTTGAATCATATTTGTCTAATAGATTACAATTTGTTCATGTAAATGGGGAATCTTCTTCACAGACTAAAGTTAATTATGGAGTTCCACAAGGTTCTGTGCTAGGACCAATTTTATTCACTTTATATATGCTTCCCTTAGGCAGTATTATTAGACGGTATTGCTTAAATTTTCATTGTTACGCAGATGATACCCAGCTTTATCTATCCATGAAGCCAGACGACACACACCAATTAGCTAAACTGCAGGATTGTCTTACAGACATAAAGACATGGATGACCTCTAATTTCCTGCTTTTAAACTCAGATAAAACTGAAGTTATTGTACTTGGCCCCACAAATCTTAGAAACATGGTGTCTAACCAGATCCTTACTCTGGATGGCATTACCCTGACCTCTAGTAATACTGTGAGAAATCTTGGAGTCATTTTTGATCAGGATATGTCATTCAAAGCGCATATTAAACAAATATGTAGGACTGCTTTTTTGCATTTACGCAATATCTCTAAAATCAGAAAGGTCTTGTCTCAGAGTGATGCTGAAAAACTAATTCATGCATTTATTTCCTCTAGGCTGGACTATTGTAATTCATTATTATCAGGTTGTCCTAAAAGTTCCCTAAAAAGCCTTCAGTTAATTCAAAATGCTGCAGCTAGAGTGCTGACGGGGACTAGAAGGAGAGAGCATATCTCACCCATATTGGCCTCTCTTCATTGGCTTCCTGTTAATTCTAGAATAGAATTTAAAATTCTTCTTCTTACTTATAAGGTTTTGAATAATCAGGTCCCATCTTATCTTAGGGACCTCGTAGTACCATATCACCCCAATAGAGCGCTTCGCTCTCAGACTGCAGGCTTACTTGTAGTTCCTAGGGTTTGTAAGAGTAGAATGGGAGGCAGAGCCTTCAGCTTTCAGGCTCCTCTCCTGTGGAACCTGCTCCCAATTCAGATCAGGGAGACAGACACCCTCTCTACTTTTAAGATTAGGCTTAAAACTTTCCTTTTTGCTAAAGCTTATAGTTAGGGCTGGATCAGGTGACCCTGAACCATCCCTTAGTTATGCTGCTATAGACGTAGACTGCTGGGGGGTTCCCATGATGCACTGTTTCTTTCTCTTTTTGCTCTGTATGCACCACTCTGCATTTAATCATTAGTGATCGATCTCTGCTCCCCTCCACAGCATGTCTTTTTCCTGGTTCTCTCCCTCAGCCCCAACCAGTCCCAGCAGAAGACTGCCCCTCCCTGAGCCTGGTTCTGCTGGAGGTTTCTTCCTGTTAAAAGGGAGTTTTTCCTTCCCACTGTAGCCAAGTGCTTGCTCACAGGGGGTCGTTTTGACCGTTGGGGTTTTACATAATTAATGTATGGCCTTGCCTTACAATATAAAGCGCCTTGGGGCAACTGTTTGTTGTGATTTGGCGCTATATAAAAAAAAATTGATTGATTGATTGATTGAAATGTGCTGACAGCTGCAACAGCTTAATCAACATGAAAACGCCATAGACATGCTAACGCGTTAGCATCGGTCCCGTTTTTAAGTTATAAAATACATCTATCAACTGTTTCAGAAGACCATAACAGGTCAGATTAACATAAAAAGGTAAATATTACTCACAGACATATGCTCTTTGGGGTTTTAGCGGGGAAAAATTAAGATTAAGCAAAATAAAACACTGAATCAACAAAGCACCAGATCAAAGCACTACTTCGATCTGCAAATCACTGCTTCAATTGGTTCAAGGTTCAAAGCAAAGCCGCGCTGCAGAAACGGTTGATTTACATGGAAGAAACGAAACATTTGCAGTAAAACAAAGTTATTTAACAACTAATTGATGACTAAATTAGTTGACAACTATTTTAATAATCGATTAAATCGATTAGTTGTTTCAGCACTACTACACACCTCCTCTTTCTGTCAGATCCCGTTTGGGATGTGTGTGTGTGTGTGTGTGTGTGTGTATGTGTGTGTGTGTGTGTGTTTGTGTGTGTGTGTGTGTGTGTGTGTGTGTGTGTGTGTGTGTGGCAGCGTGTGGGGCTGGACTAAACCATTGTACAACTGTGCAGGGGTGGGAAAGGGCCCTCAGAGATCTTTCAATATTATTGTTAGAGCAGAATTATGTTTTGCAACATTTATACATTCATTCTAATTATATTCTTTTACAACATGAATTGTATGGACATTAATAACATGCAACACAAAAATGTATTTAATGCCAGTTTTTTTGTGGGCCCCCCCATGCTCTGGGCCCTAGGTACATAGTACCCTTTACCCCCCCAGTCCGACACCCCTGAGCGCAGTCATGTAGTGTCTCTTTACAGTTTGCATTTCATGTCATCTTTCCAGACACACACATCTTCCCTCTGGATCTATGAGGATCTCTGAGACCAGAGCATCAGACAGCGGACTGTACGTGTGTGTCGCTTCCAACATTGCAGGAAATCTAACGCAGTCAGTGGAGCTGGATGTATTGGGTAAGATCAAAAGGTCACATGCTGACAAAAGTGCATATTGATCCGACTATTAGGCTACAGGTACTATTGAGTCATAGTACCCGTGGGTATGAAGACACTAAGAGATATGGCAGTCTGACATTTGACCCTAGTCACCTTGACCTTGACTTAAATGATTGACATCTGCCAGGATAATCCACCTTATGAAAATCAAACTTCTTGACCTTGACCTTTGCGAAAATTAATACTTTAAGGGCACATTTGTGGTCAACCTTCATTGACCTACCAAGTTTGGTAGAAATCAGCATATGAACATGGGAGAAGTAAATTCACAAATAGACAGGCAGGCATGACTTCTGCCCCAATGATTAACTCTTGGCAAATTTGACCCTGCTGTGCAGATCTGGAATCCACATCCACATGTGTGATTGATTTGGTGCAAATCAGGGTGGAATAGGTAACTGTTGGTGTTTGACTGCAATGGCTTTGACGCCAATGATTCACCTTTGGTAAATTTGACCTTCTGCTCTCCATCTGCCCTCCAGTTCCTCCCAGAATCCAGGCCGGTCCTAGGGTGATGAAGGTGCAGGTGGGTCACCACGTGGAGCTAACCTGTGTAGTTCGAGGGGTCCCTAAACCCAGCATCACCTGGACAAAGGATGGTCAAAGGTACTCAGTGTCTCCTGATGGCAGTCTGGCTTTGAGCCACGTGGAGTCGCATGACGAAGGAACCTACACGTGCACTGCAATCAACATTGCAGGCAGAGATGAAGCTCAAGTCCAGCTTCTAGTGCAAGGTTCAGCTCTAATCCTTTACTGTCACCTTGTAAAATGTATTCAAATAGTTATTTTTCTTTTCATTTAATGAAAATATCAAAGTAAGTTTTATCATAAAGACTCAGGAGGCAAGAAAAAGTTAAAGATTTTAATTTAAAGTGATATTGTGCAGAATGTTAGAACAGTCTGTGGTCGAGGTCCCAGTTACAATGGTATAGGGTTGCATAGATCTCAAATCCTGCTGTCAGAAGAAGGCAGGGACGGCGCCTACCCCAGGTCAGAGAAAGGTGAATAATCACATGACAGGGACCAACTGGTGGCGGTGGGGTGGAGGAGGTAGTGTTAGGGACCTCATGTACAAAGACTTGAGTGGATTTCCTACTAAAACATGGCGTATGCCAAATCCCAGAAACTGGCATAAGCACAAAAATATTCAGATGTATCAAAGTGTGCATAGGCGTGGATCCGCGCACGTTCCGTTTGTACATTCCACTGAACGTGGAATTGAGCATGGAACCAAACTCCTCACAGGCCACGCCCCATTTAAACATGCAATTTCATGTAAATAGGCCCTTTGAGCAGGGATTCCCCACGCTGTCACATCAGACAACATGAACACAGAAAAGAAATTATGCTAAATGACTAGAAATTACGTGGAGACATGCAGGGGTAGTTTATTCGGTATGCTGTTAAATGGATTAATCATGAAACTGGGAAAATGTTTGTGGGAGCTATGGAGCGTGTTTATGAGGCTGACACGAAGAACAGCGCACATACACTGATGTTAAAAAGGTCAGGTGCACCTCCGCTGACCATTGCTGCTCGCACTGTTCCGACGGGAGTTGCCTTGAGTTGTACATATTTCCACTGTGTGAAGGGGCCCTTACTGAATGATCTTTAATCAATCAGTAAAGCAGGGGAGGTGATGGTCTAGTGGTTAAGTGTTGGGCTCGAGACCAGAGGATCCTTGGTTCAAATCCCAGTCTGACCGGAAAATCACTAAGGGCCCTTGGGTGAGGTCCTTAATATCCAAAGTTGCTCCCGGTGTGTAGTGAGCACCTTGTATGGCAGCCCCTACATCAGTGTGAATGTGAGGTTTTATTGTAAAGCGCTTTGAGTGTGTAATGCAAATGGAAAAGTGCTATATAAATGTAGTCCATTTACCATTTGCAGATCTTTGATTTCTGTTCCAGATGCTTTTTATTGTGCATATGCACTAAATTCTTTATGTGTGCTTGTTTTCAGTGCCGCCTGTAGTGGAAGTGTTGGAACCGCCCTTCAATAGTCCTTTGCAGGAGATAGTGGAAAACCAGCGTATCGCCTTTCCATGTCCTGCCAAAGGTATAGTCTAAAAACTAAAACTGTAAAGAGAAATGCAATTGTTTTCATGTTCAGCCACAGAGTGGCTGTAATTGCACAAACAATGATTTACTGATGTAAAATACAATATCCAATCAAGCTTTTTCCTTGTCCTTATTTCTTATTCCAGGCTTTCCCAAACCTGTCATACGATGGACGCGTAATGGTCAGGAACTGACAGGTAATGAGCCTGGTGTGACCATTCTGGAGGATGGCACTCTGCTGGTTCTGGCCTCTGTGTCACCGCTGGACAGCGGGGAGTACGTCTGCACTGCGACCAATGACGCTGGATCCACTGAGAAGAAATACCAGCTCAAAGTCAATGGTGATTCTTTTCTAGAATATACAATTGACCTCTAACTGTAGATTAATAGAGCAGGAAGCTCAGTGGGATACGGAGTCGGGCTACCAATAAGTAGACTTGGATTTTATTCCCAGTCACCTGCTTATGTCTGCGGACAACAGACTTCATCTACATTGTCCCAGTCCACCCAGCTATAAATGGGTACCAGCTTTGGCTGCAATAATCTGTGATGGACTGGCATCCAATCCAGGGGGAGTTGTAGATTGTCATCTGCTTCATGCTAAACCCCCGTCACACATAGCAAGAATGTGCCGGAAGCATGCTCGATACCGAAAATATTGCCATAATCCGACGCAGACAGGCTGCCTCGTCCACATCTGTCAGATCACATCCAGAACATATGTAGACTGTACAGACTGCTGTCAGATGGCCAAAAAAGGCGCTGCAGACTGCCTGATCTCCAAATGTCTGGATGGCAAACACAGGATCGGAGCGCTGTGTTCCTCCCTTTGCACAGGACCTGTACTGGACATCAAAGAACAACCAATGTATGGACTGGAAATGAGGAAATGACTGCTCAGTGTGTGTGTGTTGCTTCAAAAAATTTGCAGTGAGCTTTCCCACGATATTCGTGGCAGCAAACTTTATCCCCCCACTATGCAACTCTACATCGTGATTTCTGGTTGGATTATCCTATGGGATTTATGTTTGGCGTCGTTGTTTCCAGCATTCCAACACAGGTTGTGTGGTCCTGGCTCCTGACGCACTGTGCAGTGAAATGCTCCAGGAGGTGAGATTCATGTTTCATATGTTGTCATGGCGAAACAGTTATGTCATATGTCCAACAGAATTAAATGCGATCAAGCAATAATTTGTTTACTACAGCATGAGATCCGTTCAGCTCCGAGCCTGACGTGTGCAATGAAGCGTAACTGTGCACCACAGAGAGGCGCAGCTGCCTGTGTGACGGAGACAGTAGTTCACATTATTTACATCGCCCATGGGAAGGAACGGACAAATATCTATATTGTAAGGTCAATTCTGGATATAACAGCCTGTTCAGATTTGCAGCGGCGTGTGCGCATTAGTGCGCAAAGCTTTTGGTTTGAAAACCGCTGTTCACATTCACTGTACATAATAATAATTCATAATTATTATCGTGATGAAGTGTGCCACATACATTTCAACAGTTTTTTTGCGCTCCGGGTGGACATTACGTGGCAGGTCATACCAGCAGGCATACAGTGCCAGATCTATCTCGAGGTTCTTTCATATGCGCTCAAATCATTTCGGATCCCGTTTCGCCACCATCGGAATATGTAAATTGCGGTTAGATGGTCCTCAGATCACACATGGACCACGGTCACATAGGCGTCCCATCTCAACCGCACCCAGAGAGCTTTGAACATGTGCATCACACTTGGGGCCGCCGGCAGATTTTGACCAACCGTCAGAACATTTTGGAACTGAAATCCGACACCTTTCGGATGTGCACTGATGCATAAGTCCGACACTACTCTGTGTGATTCCAGCTATGTGTGATGGGGGTATAAGGAATTTGGGGATAAGCACGAGCACCAAGGGGTCTTATGGCTGACATAAGACTTACTTCTTCTGTATCTGAGGATTAGATGTATTAGCGCAAACCCAGTAGCTCACAAATGTTGAGCATATTGTTGCATGTTTCTGACTTATCTGTTTATAAATAGAGAGTGATTTATTCTTTTGTGTATCTACAATTCTCTGCCAATTTTTTAATTTAATTTAACCTTTATTTAACCAGGTTTGTCCCATTGAGATTAAGACCTCTTTTGCAAGGGAGACCTGGACAATTATAAAGTTTCCAATTCACTTAACCTGCATGTCTTTTAAATGTGGGAGGAAACCGGAGCACCCAGAGGAAACCCACGCAAACACGGGGAGAACATGCAAAGTCCACACAGAAAGGTCACAGGTGGGAATCGAACCCATGACGTTCTTGCTGTGAGGCAACAGTGCTAGCCACTAAGTCACCATGCTGGCACAATACTACTAGTAACCAATTAGTTCTGTAAGTAAGATTACATTTGTTTGTTTATTTAACTGGAGAATTATTCAAACTGATAGAATGTTTGACTGGGGATGGTGCCAGAACTTTTTGTTGCTACTAAAAATTAGTGATGATAACTCATAACACTGCTTTTAAACCTTTTGAAACAGCCATGCATTGGTACATTAGTTCAGGCTCTGCATGAATAGGAAGGTATTGTGTGGTGCAGCCACCCAGTGAACACAGGGAAACACCGGGTGGGTTAGGAATATGATAGGTCTGGCCAGGGAACAGCACATGCATGCATTCCTTGTGTAATTATCAGCCATTTCCCCATCACTAGTATTATACCTCAAATTTTATTTATTTTGAGCAGAAGCTAAACAACAGTCTACTCCAGTTTACTCCATTTTCACAGTCTACTCCATTTTCATCGTTTGATTTTGTTTTCATGGGTTGTGTGATTTTCATTTTGAACATGAACTGTTTTCCTTCCACAGTGTTCAAATGCTAGCAGTGAAAATAATTTGGACAATGCTGGCGTTGATATATGTTGGTGCAAAATGTTCTGACACTTCAAAGCACCTTTTTAGCAACAACATTACCTTCCACCAAACATTCAGTGCGTACTTAACCTATTCAGGACTTTTGGGGTCCATTGGACCCAATGGCAATTGCTTTCTCCATACTGTGCTCACTAAAGTCCTGAATAGAGTTAATGCTGAAGAATGTTCATGAAATTTACCGTTAAAGTTCAGTAATCGCCTCTGATATGTCCACAGTGCCCCCAGATTTCCGTGACGGTGACCCATCAGGCAACATGACAGTGATCCTGAACCAGCACACCAACTTAATATGTGATGTCATAGGAAGTCCAACCCCAATAATCACGTGGTACAAGGATGGGACACTTGTAGGTGAAATTATATTTGGCTGCTGTTTAATTAATTTAATTTAAGTTATTTTTTTAGAATGTTCTTCTTTCGGCTGCTTTTTTCATGACGGCTGACCATTCATCTCCAACTCACCCTGTCCTCTGCATGTTCACACATCCATAAACCTCCTCTTTGTTCTGCTCTTGCCTGGTGACTCCATCCTCACCATCCTTCTCCCTATATACCCTGGGTCCCTCCTCTGCACATGTCCAGACCATCTCAAATTCACCTCTCAACAAATTCTACATTAATCTTTCATGTTTCCAATTTTTCTGTTTTCTTTGATTTGCAGAACCATTACTCGTATTTGTCAACACAAAATTGAAGACAGTCTTTGGAAGTAAATCCCTTTGGACACTAACCAGTCTAACCAAGCACACTAACCACTTGGTCACCATCCCTGCCACAAAATTAAACACAGTGTTGGAAGTAAAATTATATCCATTCTTGTAATATCTTGGGGTGGCCAAGTTCGGTCCTCGAGAGCCACCTTCCTGACACTCTTAGTTGTCTCCCTGCTCCAACACACCTGAATCCAATGCAAGGCTCATTAAAAGTCTGCTTCGAGTCTTTCATTGGATTCAGGTGTGTTGGAGCAGGGAGACAACTAAGAGTGTCAGGACCGAGGACCGAACTTGGCCACCCCTGTGTTAGAATATGTTAATCTGTGTTCTAAGAGGTTCTGTACAAGGATTGGATCACGGTTGGGATATGTGGATATATATGAGGTCTATTAGAAAAGTATTGGACCTTTTTATTTTTTGCAAAACCTGATGGATTTGAATCAAGTGTGCTTGCATGAGCCAACCTTGAACCTTTGTGCGCATGCGTGAATTTTTTCATGCCTGTCGATTGCATCATTTGCTGGCAAGCAGCCTTTGTGTGAGGACATGTGTAGTGCTCTCGGCGGATTTTCATTGCAAGGAAAATGGCGGAACGACTGGAGCAGCACTGCATCAAATTTTGCCAGAAACTGAGTGACAGCCAGATGGAAACCATTCGGAAGATTCAGACGGCTTTTGGTGACGATCCTATGGGCATCACACAGATTAAGGAGCAGTACAACCGGTTTAAAGACGTCCGCACAACGGTGGAGAGCGAGCCGCGCTCCGGTCGGCCATCAACATGCTGAAATGACCAGATCATTTCCAAAGTGAACGCTATGGTGATGCGGGACCGTCGTGTGACTATCCGAGAAATTGCAGAAGTGGTGGACATCAGCACTTTTTCGGCACATTCCACTGTGACAGAAGATGTGGCCATGAAAAAAGTGGTGGCGAAATTTGTGCCGAAGCTGCTGACGGCAGAGCAAAAGCGCCTCCGTGTTGAAGTCTCACAGGACATGCTGGACTCTGACAAAATGATGCCCACCTCTTCCACAATTTCTTGGATAGTCACACGACTGAAAAGCCTCCGAAAGCCGTCTGAATCTTCCAAATGGTTTCCACCTGGCTGTCGCCCAGTTTCTGGTAAAATTTGATGCAGCGCTGCTCCAGTCGTTCCGCCATTTTCCTTGCAATGAAAATCTGTCAAGAGCACTACACACGACCTCACACAAAGGCTGCTTACCAGCAAATGACGCAGTCAACAGGCGTGAAAAAATTCACGCATGCGCTCAAAGGTTCAAGGTTTGCTCATGCAAGCAAACACACGTGATTCAAATCCATCAGGTTTTTACAAAAAATAAAAAGGTCCGATACTTTTCTAACAGACCTCGTATTTTTATATGCAGAAGAGTCATAGGAAATACTGACGACCTTTCCTTTCTTTCCTTTGGTTATTTAAAATTGTTTTAATGCAAATACGGTGGATCTGGTATTCACAACATCACTTTTTCCGCATTTATGTTACAACCTTATTCCAAATAGAGTAAATTCCCCCTCAGTTTTCCCCCTCAAAATTCTACTCACAACACCCCATAATGACAACATGAACAAAAGTTTTTTTTTTTTTTTGCAAATTAAATAAAAATAAAAAATCAAAAGATAAAGATCAACTTCATTTATCCCAAAGGAAATTATTTTGCCACAGTACAGAAGCAGTAAACAATGGTTAGTTAAATACACAATTACAGAAAGTGTTATTAGTTTAAAAAAAAGACAGACGTGTACATAAGTATTCACACCCTTTGCTCAATACCTTTGGCAGCAATTACAGCCTCAGGTCTTCTTGAATATGATGCCACAAGCTTGGCGCACCCATCTTTGGGCAGTTTTGTCCATTCCTCTTTGCAGCACCTCTCAAGCTCCATCAGGTTGGATGGGAAGCGTCGGTGCACAGCCATTTTCAGATCTCTCCAGAGATGTTCAGTCAGATTCAGGTCTGGGCTCTGGCTGGGCCACTCAAGGACATTCACAGAGTTGTCCTGAAGCCATTCCTTTGATATCTTGGCTGTGTGCTTAGGGTCACTGTCCTGCTGAAAGATGAATCGTCACCCCAGGTTGAGGTCAAGAGCGCTCTGGAGCAGGATTTCATCCAGGATGTCTCTGTACTTTTCTGCATTAATCTTTACCTCAATCCTGACTAGTCTCCCAGTTTGTGCCGCTGAAAATCATTCCCACAGCAAGATGCTGCCACCACCATGCTTCACTGAGGGATGGTGCCTGGTTTCCTCCAAACATGGCATCTGGCATTCACACCAAAGAGTTAATCTTTGTCTCATCAGACCAGACAATTTTGCTTCTCATGGTCTTAGAGTCCTTCAGGTGCCTTTTGGCACCTTCAGGCCGGCTGCCATGTGCCTTTTACTAAGGAGTGGCTTCTGTCTGGTGACTCTACCATGCAGGCCTGATTGGAGGATTGTTGCAGAGATGGTTGTCTTTCTGGACGGTTCTCCTCTCTTCACAGAGGAATGCTGGCACTCCGACTGAGTGACCATCAGGTTCTTGGTCACCTCCCTAAGGCCCTTCTATTCCGATCACTCAGTTTAGATGAGAGGCCAGCTCTAGGAAGAGTCCTGTTGGATACAAACTTCTTCTATTTATGGATGATGGAGGCCACTGTGCTCACTGGGACCTTCAAAGCAGAAGAAATGTTTCTTTACCCTTGCCCAGATTTGTGCCACGAGACAATCCTGTCTTGGAGGTCTACAGACAATTCCTCTGACTTCCTGCTTGATTTTTGCTGAGACATACACTGTCAACTGTGGGACTTTATATGTAGACAGGTGTGTGCCTTTCCAAGTCATCTCCCAGCCAGAGCCCAGACCTGAATCTGAGTGAACATCTCTGAAGAGATCTGAAAATGGCTGTGCACTAACATTCCCCATCCAACCTGATGGAGCTTTAGAGGTGCTGCAAAAAGGAATGGGCAAAACTGGCCAAAGATAGGTGCGCCAAATATATGGCATCATATTCAAGAGGACTTGAGGGTGTAATTGCTGCCAAAGGTGCATCAACAATGTATTGAGCAAAGCGTGTGAATACTTACGTATATGTGATTTCTTAGTTTTTTATTTTATTTTTAATAAATTTGCAAAATTCCAAAAAAAAAAAAAAAAAACTTTTCCTATTGTTATTGTGGGGTACTGTGTGTCACATTTTGATGAAAAAAAAAAAGAATTTCATCCATTTTGGAATAAAGCTGTAACATAAAAAAATGTGGAAAAAGTGAAGTGCTGTGAATACTTTCCGGATGTACCGTATTTGAGCAATTGTACATTGTCAAGGGTGAAATACATCATACAGCACAGTATTAGACCACCTGAGCTGTAATGACAGAAAATTGGTATGAATTTAAAAACAGAGCCTCTCAGTTAAGTGGCTGCTTTTTGATCACTTGGCTACAGCACAGTTTTTTTTTCTCTCAAGGCTCAGATGGGAAAATTTCAGCATTTATTTTTTAGCGCGCTAATTATAAGCAGTGTGAATGAAGATGTTATGATTTTGGGTCAAAGCAAGAATTCATAACTATTTCTGCTTGTTTGTTTTGTAAAATTCTGTTTCTCCAGTTAATCCATTGATAGTTGCAAATGGTGGTTTCTGTTTGAGGGCTTTTTTTTTTATTTTTTTAAAGAATATTATTTTATAGAATATTTTTCCAAGAATGTGCATTTGCAGTTTATAAATGTTCAGATGATATTTACAGTGTTTACAATATTTGAATTATGTTAGTTGTGTTGATGTTTTTGCTTTGGCATTTGATTGCCTTATGTCATTTGCAGGTACTTTCCAGTAACAATGTTCAAATTCTTGATAATGGGAAAAACTTGAGGCTACTGAAGGCAGGACCAGCAGATGCAGGCAGTTATACCTGTCAAGCTGTCAACATTGCAGGCAGTGCAGAAAAGCACCTTTTTTTGGATGTACTGGGTGAGTGAGAGCGCTGATGTTTCATCTCTTGTACCTCTTAATACAACCCCTGGCAATAATTCTGGAATCACCGGCCTCAGAGGATGTTCATTCAGTTGTTTAATTTTGTAGAAAAAAAGCAGATCACAGACATGACACAAAACTAAAGTCATTTCAAATGGCAACTTTCTGGCTTTAAGAAACACTATAAGAAATCAGGAAAAATAATTGTGGCAGTCAGTAATGGTTACTTTTTTAGACCAAGCAGAGGGAAAAAAATATGGACTCACTCAATTCTGAGGAATAAATTATGGAATCACCCTGTAAATTTTCATCCCCAAAACTAACACCTGCATCAAATCAGATCTGCTCATTAGTCTGCATCTAAAAAGGAGTGATCACACCTTGGAGAGCTGTTGCACCAAGTGGACTGACATGAATCATGGCTCCAACATGAGAGATGTCAATTGAAACAAAGGAGAGGATTATCAAACTCTTAAAAGAGGGTAAATCATCACGCAATGTTGCAAAAGATGTTGGTTGGTCACAGTCAGCTGTGTCTAAACTCTGAACCAAATACAAACAACATGGGAAGGTTGTTAAAGGCAAACATACTGGTAGACCAAGGAAGACATCAAAGCATCAAGACAGAAAACAAAAAAAAACAGCAATATGTCTCAAAAATCAAAAATGCACAACAAAACAAATGAGGAATGAATTGGAGGAAACTGGAGTCAACGTCTGTGACCGAACTGTAAGGAACCGCCTAAAGGACATGAGATTTACATACAGAAAAGCTAAACGAAAGCCATCATTAACACCTAAACAGAAAAAACAAGGTTACAATGGGCTAAGGAAAAGCAATCGTGGACTGTGGATGACTGGATGAAAGTCATATTCAGTGATGAATCTCGAATCTGCATTGGGCAAGGTGATGATGCTGGAACTTTTGTTTGGTGCCGTTCCAATAAGATTTATAAAGATGACTGCCTGAAGAGAACATGTAAATTTCCACAGTCATTGATGATATGGGGCTGCATGTCAGGTAAAGGCACTGGGGAGATGGCTGTCATTACATCATCAATAAATGCACAAGTTTACGTTGATATTTTGGACACTTTTCTTATCCCATTAATTGAAAGGATGTTTGGGGATGATGAAATCATTTTTCAAGATGATAATGCATCTTGCCATAGAGCAAAAACTGTGAAAACATTCCTTGCAAAAAGACACATAGGGTCAATGTCATGGCCTGCAAATAGTCCGGATCTTAATCCAATTGAAAATCTTTGGTGGAAGTTGAAGAAAATGGTCCATGACAAGGCTCCAACCTGCAAAGCTGATTTGGCAACAGCAATCAGAGAAAGTTGGAGCCAGATTGATGAAGAGTACTGTTTGTCACTCATTAAGTCCATGCCTCAGAGACTGCAAGCTGTTATAAAAGCCAGAGGTGGTGCAACAAAATACTAATGATGTGTTGGAGCGTTCTTTTGTTTTTCATGATTCCATAATTTTTTCCTCAGAATTGAGTGATTCCATATTTTTTTCCCCTCTGCTTGGTCTAAAAAAGTAACCGTTACTGACTGCCACAATTTTTTTTTTCCTGATTTCTTATAGTGTTTCTTAAAGCCAGAAAGTTGCCATTTGAAATGACTTTAGTTTTGTGTCTTGTCTGTGATCTGCTTTTTTTCTACAAAATTAAACAACTGAATGAACATCCTCCAAGGCCGGTGATTCTATAAATTTTGCCAGGGGTTGTATAAGCAACAGTGGCCTCTAGTGGCCACGAAGACCCTGCTATTAGCAACAAGGTTTCACAAGCAACAAATGTGTGTGTGTGTGTGTGTGTGTGTGTGCGCGCGTGTGTGTGTGTCAAAAGAAACCAGGCTCACCTGTGTCAGAGCTGAATATGTTGTTGAATCTCTGGAAATTTTGCAGCCCCACTTTGTCACTGCATCCATAAATCCTATGCTTGCCCTGCTAATTGCAATGAACATTGTGCAAAGAGTGAAGTAAATTTTATTTATGTCACCCAGTATCACTAGAATTTCTCACAGGGCTTTACAACTTTCTACAAATGCAAATAATTTGGCTATAAGGTGATGTATAGAAAGTGAACACCAAAGGACCAAGAACAAAGCCCTGCAGTACACCTTTTTTTTTTTATCATCAAAATACATTCAACATTCTTGGAACAACAGTATGCTGAGGTTAAGTCTAGGATGTAACTGCATCCACTACACTATGGTCACTTGACTTACTTTGTTATATAAGATTTTATGTCAAAGGTAAATAATATATAATCAGTTTGCTGTACAGCCCTCTTACTCTGCATGTGCTCCAGTCCCCCCAACCATCACAGGGTCAGACCTTCAAGATATTTCAGCCATTGTGAAACAGGAGATCAGCCTGGAGTGCATTGTTAAGGGAGTGCCCTTTCCCACAATCCAGTGGTACAAAGACCGGAAGTGAGTGTCTTCTAACATTCAGTATTTAGTGTTCACATGATAAAAATCATCAAACTGTTTTAGATGTTTCTGTTATACTTCCGCTGTTTGTTTAGACCCGTGTTTCTTGGTGATCCTAATGTTGAAGTCACTAATCAGGGTCAAGTATTGATGATAAAAAGTGCCCGTCTCGGAGATCAGGCACGCTACCAATGCAGCATCGCTAATACAGCTGGGAAACAGGCCAGAGACTTCAATGTGAATGTTTACGGTGAGTGTGAGTTTGATGGAACCATACCAAGCTTCTGGGTCTTAATGGAAGTGCACACTCACTCCAGAGATGTTCAGTTGGATTCAGGTCTGGGCTCTGGTCAGTTCATTAGGCATACGTATATACCGTGCTTATATGAGGTTTAACTCACTTTTGCCATCAGAACTGCCTTAGGTCTTTGTGGCATAGATTCAACAAGGTCCCAGAAACAATTTTTCTGAGATTTTGAGCCAGATTAAACTGACAGCATCATCTAGATGCTAACCCATTACACCACCACCTCCCTGAATTGTTGACATAGGGCAGGATGGATCCAAGCTTTCATGTTGTTTTTGCCAAGTTCTGACTCTACCATCTAAATTAGGACTAATAGACGAGGCAATGTTTTTGTAATCTTCCATTCTACTATTTTGGTGAACCTGTGCCCGCTGCAGCCGTAGTTTCCTGTTCTTAGCTGACAGAAAGTGGCAGCCACTGTGGCTTGCTGCCACTATAGCCAATCTGCTTCAAGGTCTGACATGCTATACATTTAGACATGCTTTTTGAAGTTATTGTTGCCCATCTGGAGTCTGGCCATTCTTCGCTGCTCGCCCAACAATGGTGGATATAAAGAGCCACTTACCAATGCTGTGATCAAAATTCATTTCCAGTGTCTAAAATAAAAATTCCGTATTAAAAACCATGACTATAGAGTCAGGATTTAGCTTCCCAGATTGCCTTAGAATGCAGGAAAAAGGCTACAGATTTTTAATTTTTCAGGGGCCATGTCCCCAGATCCCCCTAGTAGGGACATGCCTTCAGCACATCTGACTAAATTACAACTCTCTGCTTCACCTGAAGCTAGATACACACCTGCTTACTTGGTCTTTTTCATTTTTCGGATCATTCTCTGTAGACCTGAGAGATACTTATGTGTGAAAATCTCAGATGGTAAAATACTTAAACTGGCCAACCTGACACTAACAATCATGCCATGTTCAAAGACACTTAAATTTCATCTCCTTTCTGATGCTTGGATCCTCTTGACCACATCTATATGACTAATTGTGCTGGGCTTCTGCCAGGTGATTGGCTTATTTGATGTTTGATGTTAATGAATGGTTGGACAGACGTACCTAATGAATTAGCCGATTAGTGTAGAACATGTACAGACCTGACATGGCCAAAATGCTCTTCAAATACAACTGAATCGCTTTTATTGATTAACTAGCTGGGGTAGCGCAGCTCGGGTTAACCTGTTTTAGACATAAGCCAAATGCCAATCATTTTAATCAAAACAATTGCCCAACATTTGTTTTTGTAATGCTGATGTCTTATAAATATAATAGTTAATGGGCTAAAGTTTGTCCAGCAGAACTATAAGACCTGGACTCCCCAAACTAAGTGGAAATACTTGGTTAAAAGACAAACACATTTGAAGTCCTTCATGCAGACTTTGTTTTGCAATCAAATTTATAACAAAATTACACACAAAAGGTAAGGAACAGTAAATGTAAATATCAATGAATCAAAATTGAGGTAGTGGTGTATTTCACTGTTTTTACATTGCAATTTTACAAACATAAAATCAATGTATTCAGACAGGAAGGCAAACTGGGTTGTACAGGGCAGTCAGGTGCTTAACAGTTGAGAATGTCTTGGTACTGATGGGACATTTTGAGTTGTAGCGGGAACAGTGACACATGAATAGAAGGTTTAGCCACAGCATTTGATTGTTTTTCATCATTTTTCTTCAGTGCCCCCTTCCATCAAAGGGGGCAACATAACCACACAGGTTACGGCACTGCTGGATACACTGGTCACACTGGAGTGTGAGGCTCGCGGGGTGCCACTACCAAGCATCACCTGGTACCACAACGAAGAGGTGATCCTTTCCAACCAACAGACTCGGTATACAGAGCAAGGCCACTACCTGAAGGTCCACCGGGTGCAGGTGTTGGATACTGGACTGTACACCTGTAAGGTGACCAGTGCGGCCGGCAGCGCTGAGAAGAGATATGAGTTGGACGTCTACGGTAAGAAGTGATTAGATGTTTGTAATAGTCAAGAATGATTTCAAATAATTGTGAATAAATGGGAAACATCAGGTAATGATGTTGGAAGAGAACAAATAGTGGGTAGACTGCATGGTATTGAATCATGAAGAACATTTTAGATGTTTTTGGATAACAAAAGGTTTGCATTGCATTACATTAGATACAAATATGATATCAGCTATCAGTAGAAAGAACCCCAAAGCTTCAAACATACTGATATTTTGTGTATATTTTTGATATATATTTTCCCACAGTGCCTCCCACCATTGCAGGGGGCGATGCCGGGCCCACTGAGCAGAAAGTGGTCCTCAGTAATCCTCTCACTTTGAAGTGTGAGGCCGGAGGTCACCCTCCCCCCTTTCTCACCTGGCTGAAGGACGGCATTCCGGTTCATGATGGGGAAAGTGTCCGTGTCCTCCAGGATGGGAGAAAACTAGAAATTGTCTCAGCTACAGTCTCAGACTCAGGACGCTACATCTGCATGGCAACAAGCATTGCCGGGGAGAAGGAGATTAAGTACGACGTCAGTGTTTTAGGTATATAAAGACCCAAAGCCAAAGTTGCAGAGTACCAAAATGAAATAAAAGTAATTTCCTTTTTTTTTTTTTTGCTTGGGGTCACTGCAGTGGTGTTTGTGCCTTCTGTTTTTGAAACAAACACACTTGCATCTTGAGCCACCACTATTACCCTGCCAAAGTATCTGATTAGTTACCTCAACTCATAGCCAGTAAATGTTCTGCAGTAGAGTATGTGTCTTCACCTATAGCTCTTTCAGTGTTTGTCAGGAAAGCCAGAGTTTGTGGAACATGTGGTTTTACTGCCGCTGTAAGAAATCGGTGGACTTGTTGGAATTTGCCCCACTTGGCACAGCGATTCTCTCGAAATGGAGAAACCACATGGGCTTCAAATGAGGACTTTCCCATCTGGTCTTTAAACAGCATCGAAGTAAACAAATGACCCTGAAAACTTCCGTTCGTCTTACTCTGACAAACCAAAGCACTGTTGTTGGCAGGACTCAAACCTGCAGGAGGAAATCCCAGAGGACATGTAGTCCATCACCTTAACCACTCAACTGCAACAGCACACATGAAAAACTGAGCTCCACTGTTGTTTTTTGTGATCAGTCCTGCCTGCGTATTCCAAATGAGAAACAGGCACCTGGCTGTTGATGGTGGTTCTGCATATTTTACTGAAACTCCACTCAAAAAGAATGAGTACAAACTCACAAAATTAAATTTTAAAGAATCTCTCTGCCTTTAATTTGGCTTTTTATCGTGAAGAATACTTTGTGGCTTGTGCAGCTGCTTTCTTTCTTAACTGTTACATTTTATCTCCAGTGCTTTAAAAGCTTTATCAGTGGAATTCAAACTGAGGAGAGCCCGATGGAGACCCCAAAAAGTATCTTAAAGTTTCCTGACTTCACTACTTCCTCCAGATCTGCCCCTGACCCTGGGGCTGAGGTGGTCTGTGGTTTCCAATTCTGGTTGCCAGGGACCCCTAACCTGCACATTTCATACCTCTACCTGCTATATCCACATCTGATTGGTCCATCCAAGGGGTGGTGGGTGTGGGCTTGGGTTTGATTGGCTGAGCACACATAAATGAGAAAGTCAGTTCTTGGCTAGAAGAGATAGAAAATGTGCAAGCTAAAGGTGCTTCAGGGGCCGAGATTGTGAACCACTGGGTATATATAGAGGATTAAGGTTGTGACCAAGTTATGGGTTCAGAGCCCGAAACAACCACATGGTTGTCAAACTCTTATTATCCTTGAACAAGGTGAACAGTCGTCATTGGTTCCCATGGAGCTATTCATTGGCTAACAGATCTGGCTTGTAGATGTGCTTGGCGGCTTCCAGGTGTTTTGATGAACCGGCATGAACAGGGCGTGGATGAAAGAGAAAGCATTCCTGTCAGAATAACCCCTCTGGATAAATCATATGAAGGTTAAAACATTCTTACGTGATTTATTCCATCCCAGACCCAATCTTTTCCCCAATTCTATGAATATTAGTTCATGAGTTTTTGATTAATTCTGCCAAAAGAACAATAGCTCAACAAACAGCAGGCAAAAAACACCAAGTCTGACAGATAATTATATAATTATTTGCTCTTAGTGCCGCCTTTCATCAATGGAGGAGATGACTTGACAGATCGCACAGTGATAATCAACAACCCTCTGGAGCTGGAATGTCACGCCACAGGAACACCTGCACCGACTGTTACGTAAGAGCCACATTTCCTACAACCACACAAACACAAACACACAGTCACACTGACAGTGGCTTTGTTCTTTTCCAGGTGGTTTAAAGATGGAAAACCAGTCACACAGGGGGAGGGTTTGCGGGTGGCGGCCAAAGGGCGACGACTGATCGTGTCTCGCGCTCAGGTCTCTGACACGGCTCGCTTTCAGTGTGTGGCCACTAACGAAGCAGGAGACCACAAGAGGGACTTCAACGTGGTCATCCACGGTAAAGCAAACTATAGTAGAGTGAAGGTTTTTGTTTTGAGTTACAACTGATGCATAAACTCAGGAGTTTTTCTCTGTGATAAATGTAATTTATAATCTAAATGTAAGCCACAGGGTTGCTCGCACCCTCTTTTTCACATTTGCTCATTTGTAAATACCTATTGTAAATTGGATTACCATCTGCACCTCTTTAGTCCCTCCTTCCATCCACACCATTGGGCCTGTTGAACGTTCAGTGGTTCTCCACAAACACATCAGCCTGCAGTGCATCTCCACTGGCGTCCCTCCTCCCAGCATTACCTGGCTTATAAATGGCCGACCTGTTAACATAGCACAAGATCACCTTAAGGTTGGTTCACTTCATTTGTTTAGTCTTTTGTAACCTTTGAACTTCTAAAACATGGGTTAGTGCAGCATTGCTCCATGGGAATACAGTAAAAATCTCCATCCATCCATCCATCCATCCATCCATCCATCCATCCATCCATCCATCCATCCATCCATCCATCCATCCATCCATCCATCCATCCATCCATCCATCCATCACAAGCAGTCAGCAAGCCATCCATTGATATACTGTATATACGAGGTCTATTAGAAAAGTATCCGACCTTATTATTTTCATGTCCAGCTCTTGTGATAACCAGAGAAATGGCACACGATGGTCACGGATCCAGACAGCCATCCGTTTAGAAATGAAATGGTCGTTCAGCCTGTCGATGGCGGCTTTGGAGCCGCTGGGGGCCGTCCTTAAAGCGACAGTAACACTCCTTATTCTCTACCAAGCCCGTAACATTTTCACCGAAAGCCAGATAAATTTTTCTAATGGTTTCCAGCTGCCAGTCTCTAACAGTTTCTGAAAAAATTCTGATGGAAAAAAAGCCCAAATCATTCCGCCATTTCCTGACAATGAAAATCTGCCAAGGGGGCTGGACCACTCCTCACTCAAAGCCTGCTCACAGGCAAATGACGCAACCGACAGGCATGGAAAAACTCACGCATGCGCACAAGGGTTCAAGCTTGTCGCAATCACACGTGATTCAAATCCATATGGTTTTTGAAAAAAATAATAAGGTCGGATACTTTTCTAATAGACCTCGTATGCAACAACCTTGCCCTCACACACTCCACCCAGGCCACACAGACGGCCAATAGGATCTTTTTTTTTTTTTTTTTTTTGCTAGTGTAGATAATGGCACCACATACCATGCCAAAGTGGACTTGAGGATCAGCATCAAAATTTAATACTTACTTACTTACTTGCCCCATCAGTGAAATGTGTGTTCGTATCTGTCACAGCTGGAGTCAGGAGGCAGAATGCTCAAGATCACAGAGGCAAGACATGAGGATTCTGGGAGGTACACCTGTGTAGCCACTAATGCAGCTGGGGAAACGCTACAGCACATACGCCTCAGTGTCCACGGTAAGTTGCATGTAACTCTGTGCATCGTGAATTCTCTTTTTGAAATTTTGACTTTGAGTAGCTGGGGTGGATACTGATGGGTTGTTTTTTCTGTTCCTCAGAGCCTCCAAGCATTCCCAATTCTGCGGAGACAATCAACCAGACGGTGTTGTCAGGCTTCTCCACAGAGTTTGAATGCAAAGCCTCAGGGAGCCCATTACCCGGTCAGCTGCCTAACAAACACCTTTCTCAATCTTGTTGTGATGGACTCCATAAATGTATCACTCTTCCATCTGATGCAGACACTCAAAGCACTTTACAATGATGCTTTACATTCACCCATTCACACACTGATGTCAGGCTGCTGCCAAGTAAGTCCTCAACTGAACACAGGGAGCAATTCAGGGATTAAAGAATTTGACCACCTTAGTGATTTTCTTGTTTGAATGAGAAATGGAACACAAATCATAAGTTTACCTCTCTAGTCGTTCTAAAGACAGCATCTGCATTACCTTACAGTCGTCATTTTTAAAGTAAAGTACAATGCCTTATAGCACAAGTCGCATGGTCAGACGTCTGCATGTGTCACGAGGTGAAGATTGAACATCTGCAGGGCGCCATTGACTTTATGTTTGAAAGATAACTTCAAAGTAAACTCACCTTAATTTGTTTCAGCTATCACTTGGTACAAAGATGGTCGACCTCTGACGAGTGCAGCTGGGGTGACAATAATGAAGCGTGGCCAGGTACTGGAGATTGGACAGGCTCAACTGTCCGACGCCGGGATATACCGATGCACAGCAATCAACCTGGCTGGAGTGGCTGAGATATCCCACAGTCTGCAGGTGTTTGGTGAGTGACTTTTCAGTTGGTCCTTCACAAAAAAACCTCTTTTGTTATTATTATGGAAAATAATGTATACTGCTGATATGTGCTCATTGCGTATGATGGATTTATTAAATAGGTTAACCATGCGGTTGTAGTATAATTATGTCAGCATTGACAATGCAAGCATTGCAGCACCAGACTTCCTTGTCTGCTTTGTAGTACCTCCGGTCATCTCCAGCCGAGGCGGAGCAGTAACAGTGGTAGTGAATGAAGCGGCCAGGCTGGAATGCCAGGCCACCGGTGTGCCCTTGCCCAGCCTGACGTGGCTCAAAGACGGCAGCCCCGTGGCCAGTGTATCACATGGTATACAGGTGCCCACAGATTGATTTAAAGCATTCCTGTTTGAATGAAATAATTCCATGGATGCATCATGCATAAAGGTTTAAGCACATTCTTGGTGGAAGATTGTAGACAAATATGCAGTAATCTAAATTCTGTCCATGTTACATGGTTGTATTCAGGGAAACTGGCCTTTTTCCTCAGGTTTTTTTATGACCTTTGACCTGTGTATACCTCTATTTCAGGTGTCATCTGACGGCAGGCTGCTATCTCTGAGCAGTGCACAAATTACCGATACAGGCAGATACACCTGTGTGGCTGTCAACGCCGGAGGAGAACAGCACCGAGACTATGAGCTGCAGGTTTATGGTGAGTAACTCACTGGACAGTACGCAAAACCCACTCAACAGAGCCATAAAATTTAGCAGTTTTACACATCTGTAAAATTGGGCTGTTTTGGGATTTTGGTGGTAGCATTGACAACTAATAATTACCATAGTAATTAGATATAACACAATGCTGAAATTCCCTCAGCCATATGAGGATGTAATTAATAAAAGAGTGTGTAGAAAGAATGTGACCTTTTGACCTCTTAAAATAGGTCAAGGTTAGCTATCTTTGAACTTGTCTAAGGTCTGTGTCCTGAGAATGGTCTCTGTGATTTTGAAGACACTGGCAGTAATAGGACTGGACCTATGCTGAGCACACATAGACAGACAGACGGACGGATGCAAAGTCTTCGCAATACCCAACAGCCATATTTTGGCCTTGCGTAAAAATGTAACACTTTGAGATTAGTTTTGAATTTTACTGTTAAAATTAAAATTGTTAAATAGTGCTTTCATTAAACAGTGCTGACCGGCTACTTAGGGGATTTTTTGAGAAAAAATAAAAACCTTCAACATGATCTTCTGGTTCATGTGTTTAACATCTTTTTATGTTTCTGGAATTATATTTTGAAAGAGGCTTTGCACAAAACGTGAATAGAAATGCAGCATGGTTTTATTGAGTGCAGCATTTCAGTAAATCTTGTCAGTATTCTGCTACAAGTTGAGACTCATCACAAATCATCCATTGTGTAAATCCAACAAAGCTGTCACTTGGTGCGTCTGAATTGAGCTTAATATATTCAGAACACAAACATCCTTCATGCCTCAGGAGGGTCAAAAAGAGTTTGTCCTCAGAAATAAAGGCAGATTTGTTGTAATAATTGCTACTGTTCTCCATCAACCTCAAACACTGAGCTGTTGTTCTGTTTCTGTCCTTCACAGATGACTTGTGCTTTGTCCGTCCAGCATTAATATAATGCAGTAGGAAATGGATGCATTTCATACTGTAGATCAGAGCATATTTGCAAGATGGTATGAAATAGACAAAGAACACAGTATTTCCTGAGTCGTCACACCCAAAGATTTGAACTTTTCTGTCTGAAGTTCAGACACTGGAGGCAGAACCTTCCATCGTCCCCTCAATGAAACCATGGACCATTTGGTTTACCAATTGCTACATACCTCCACCATGACCGTGCAGTACCAGACGGACATTTTGGGGTGGAGAGTTTCGATGTTGTATTTGCAGAGAATCAGCAATGCCAACTGTTCATTGAGCCAGAAGAATGGCACTGACAAGGCAAAAGTGAAGCCAGGAGGATTTTGTTTTTTCAGTCTACACAACAGTCTAGTTAAGGAATGCTCCTTGCAAGCCAGGTTTTCAGAGTTGCTACTATAGAGGTGCCACCAGATTCACATATTAGTCATGTTCACAATGTAATTTTGTTGACTTTTTTGGAGGTGATTCAGAAATCTACCATCATTTTGGGAAAGTGTATTTTGTAAGAAGTCAGAAAACCAGTGTTTCAATTTACATTAGAATTTTTTTTCTTCAGTGTTATTGGCCAGTGATATACAAATAATGAATGTTTATGAGTGCAATGGTAAGAATATTTCATGAGGTGAAAGATAGAACGTTCCATTCATTATTCATTCATTATTTGTTTTATATAACGCCTAACAATCCTGACGATGTAGCCCGTACCTGATGCCGTGCATTCACTTCTTTGTGTACAGACTGCTGTCGGCTTTCCTCAGTCCAGCAAAAAATCGTGACAGCTCTTAATCTGACAATGCTTGTACTTCAGGTAGAGATGTCTTGGCGAATACTGCAAATGCCTCTAGACGGCTTATGGCGTACTAAATTTGTTTTCTTGTGTTACAAGAATGAGCACGTCAATAAAACAAACCCCACCATGTTTGTTTTTAAGCTAAGAGCCGTCACTGCTAGTGTGAGTGTGTGCAGTGGTTGCGCCGTGCAATGGTACAAAACCTATGGAACCAAATATGTACAGTAAATGGAACCAAGTTTTCACAGTCAATGGAACACAATGGCAAATGGGATGAATGATCCATATCATGTGACATACAAACCACCAATCAAATGACAGGGATGTATTTAGACATTATGTAAAAAGTGTTAATAATAGACTATACATTTTTAGATGGTTTTCATGAAAGAAAACCCATGATAACTAAAGCCAAAAGTGTCTATTGCCAATGAGTTGGAAGCAGGAAAGATGTGCCTAGGCACCAGCTCTGTTGATTATGAAGAGGGCAGCTTTTTTGTCATCATGGGGACCATGACATCGATGCAGCAAGTACACATTCATTTTGATTGTCATTCCAGAAAAGTTAGGTTTAGCCATTAAAGTCACAGCTGTAGGTCATTTAGAAGCAGAGATAATGAAAACATTAGTTTTGTGGTTGCTATTTTGTAGAATCTAAAATGACCACCATATGGATATGTTAAGCTTCTTTCATTTGATACCATTGCATTCCTTGGCCCTTAAAATGTAAGTTTAGCTGTTTAAATTAAAGGTCTAGGTTGTGCAGAAGCTGAGATATTGACAAATCCACGTTTCTGGTCAAAATTTGGAAAATCCAAGCTGGCAGCCATATAGGTATCCAGGCAAATGGACACATTGATTTCCATTTGCTTACACAATACACTTTTCGAAAGTGTATAGTTTCCCTCATCCTCCAAGAAATCATAGCAAACCTGACCGCATTCTGAGCATGTTCAGAATGGTTATGACTATTTAAACATGCATTTCTACATGTGCTGAATAGAGGATCTGTGTGTGCACAAAATAGTTTTAGCTGTCAAAGTAATATTTAAATCAATGCCAGTGAGACTATATCTGTCCGCTTATTAGCAAAATGATAAGTCAGTTACCACAAAATGTAGTGAAAAGGTAGATACTGGTCAGGAATTGAAACCATTACATTCTGGGATGTGTACATAGCAAATCCTGAATTTTTCTTTGACAATCTCTTGCAAAGCATTCCTACTTGCACACCTCTCCATCTTGCAAACTACAAACCAGCATGGGTTCAGGGCATGGATCCATCTCTGCTACCTCTGAGAACTCCACAAAGATCTTAACAATGCAGGTGCCTCTGGGTTGAGGATCCGAGCAGATGGAGACGACCAAGGGTACACCCATGATTCACTTGGCTGCAGCAGATTGATGGCTGAGAATTTTGAGAATTGTAGATGGACTGGTCATCTGACTGGGTAGTTGCCATCCAAGACCAAAGATGGTTGCTTTGTGTGGTAGATGCGTAGCAACACTGCATGCTCTCTGACCTGACCTTCTATCTTCATGTCTGCCACAGTGCCACCTAATATCAAGGGTGAGGAGGTGAACACCACAGTGATGTTTGGTCATCCAGTGGAGCTGCACTGCCAGAGCGATGCGATCCCTCCACCTACCCTGTCCTGGCGCAAAGATGGCCGCCCACTATTCCGGAAACCTGGTCTGAGTGTCTCAGCTGACAGCAGTTTACTCAAGGTACAGTCATATGTATACACGTTTTACCGTCATCTAAAGTGTCTGCCAGTGTAATCCCAACTCATTTTTAATATAACATGCATCCCATGTTAGCGTGAGAGTTGTTGTTGTGCTGGTACATCTTTTACATTTCTTAATTTGACTGTTAATTTACCTGTTAGGTTGAGAGTGCCCAGGTGCAGGATTCAGGCAGATATACGTGTGAAGCCACCAATGTTGCTGGAAAAACAGAGAAGAACTATAATCTCAATGTCTGGGGTGAGTTTCACCATTTTTATTGGCCTGTTTAATTATTCAAGGATTCAAGGATTCAAAAGAAGTTTATTGTCATATGCACATAGGAACATGTTCCCTGCACAATGAAATGTGTTTACTGCATTTTTACACATCCTAACTGCCAGTTAGGAGTAGAGGTCACCTTTGTGGCGCCCGGGGACCCAGCTCCAGATGTATATCCCTGCCCTAACAATTATACACACAAATGTGCACAAAAACAGATTTATTTTGACAATGGAAAACATTTTTGTGTTCCACGATTTACGGATTCATGCTGGTGGACCAGACAGGCGGTGGCTATTGCTGTGCACAAACAACTTTGTGGGCCCATAGTTAAGTTAGTTAGTAGTGGCTAGTGCTAGTACTCCATCTGAAGGATGTGGCTGGCTGCTGAAACAAAGCGCTAATTCTACTGCTAAACCCCAACACACAATGCATATTAGTTAAAGGCCCAGTCACACGGCACTTAACGAAGGGCAACGAAGCCCTAACGAAGCCCTAACGAAACAAGAAATCTGGACTTTTGTTGACTTTCATTGGCATTGTTTAACCTTCGCTCAGCTTCGTTCCTGCAGCGGTCGCTTCATCAGGATTTTTAAACTGTCGAAAAATTTGAATGAAGGGCAACGAAAACCTCAATTCATCTGTATTTCGTTTTGCTGTTGTTCTTTATGGTTTCTTATCATTTGCTTAGTTTTTGTAACGTTAACCTATCGTTTGCTTAGTTTTTTGGAACGTTAGCCTTTCGTTTGACTTCGTTCAACCAGCTGAATGTTTTCACACAGTACAAAAGCTGGTTTTTGAGCACTTTTGTGGAGGAGCTGCAGTGCCGTTCCAGCGCCGAGTCCTGGAACGCAGAGATGCAGACACACACTGCTCCAGCAGTGGCTCCAGGCGCGTTTCGTTTAAGGCGTTGAGATCATTAGCTTCGGTTTTGTTTTGTTCTTCTGTCGTCCATTTTGCGCTCTTGATTCCCAGGCTATTCTGATTAAAGCTCGTTCATCCACCTTTTCTCAACAAATTGTGATTTTTTTTATTTTTTTATTTTTACCTTTTCCCTTCATTCAGGAATTGTCGTATGCCATGTGACTTGGCCATAACTACAGCTATGGTCTGCTTTTCAAATGTCTTTATATTTTTAAATAAAATGTGCCAATTACACTACAAGTGTGTTTATAGGCCGAAACATGAAAATTACAATCTACACATTAATATACACATGTGGTGACATCAAAATTATAAAATTGGCTTTTTTTTAAAGAAAATTTGCTCAGTGTTATGTTTTATGAATATTCACAGCAGAAATGGTGGCCATCTTGGAAAACGGCAGCCGTCTTGGACTTTTGCCTGGCGAACATTGTTTTATGAATAAGCACCCATCTTAGACATTTGATTGTTTTCATGACAATTTGAATGATCCTTCTGATATTTTCAGTTATTTGCCCCGCTAAGTGGTGCTGAGATATTGCCTTTATCTCCCAGTATGACAAATATCACAATAAGCGGGTGCCAGTTTGATGCGCATCACAATTCTTAAGAAATGTGACTCTCAGGATGTTGTTTTTATTTTTCAGTTCTTTGCTTAAAAATGGGCTTCTGTTGAACTGAATGTAAACCCTAAAAGCAGCATAGCTTGAATGAGATATGTGAGCGCCTCCTTTTGTTCTACTGTCATCACTGCAGTTTCACCCCGTATCCACGACTCAGAGGAGATGTCTCCTGTAACTGCGATGGAAGGAAGCCTCGTTGCCCTCGTGTGTGAATCCAGCGGCATACCGCCTCCCAGTCTTAGCTGGAGGAAGGATGGTGAGTGTGGAAGAGATGGGGACCAAATGTCAAGAAATAAGAGCAAAAAATAACAAGACTGTATGGAGTCTGTGAAAGCATAATGACCTGAGTACTACCTGGATGCATCTTAGGAGTGCCTCTATTTCATGTTTTGTTCTCAGGTGTGGAGCTGCAGTCTGACCACCGGCTCAGGATTTTGTCAGGAGGTCGTCACCTGCAGATCTCCAGTGCAGAAAGCACGGACACAGCCTCCTACACCTGCACAGCCTCCAGTGAAGCTGGCAGCACCTCCAAGGAGTTCAGCCTGCAGGTTTACGGTACATCGACACCACCTCAACAGAGCTGCAGCATTTATTCAAGGACAAAGAAGCCTTAGAACACATTGTTATACAGAAGGCTAGACCGGAAGGCACGATGAAGTCCTCACCGTACACCCAGCACACATCACAGTCATGGTTGTTGTTTTCACACCTACCACCCACAGTCTTTAAATAGCAGGTGTACATAAGCTCATCTGTGAGCCCTTGGGTGTGTTGGTCTTAAAATCATCATAAGGTTTTGTTGTGCCATAGACCTACAAAAGCCTCATCTGAATTGGAGCACAAAGGTTTTCTAATATCTCACAGAGTAATGTTCAAACCAGCATCAGGGCCTTAATGGCCACCGGGATCTGACGATGAGCAGCCAGGCTATTCTGTTTTATTTTATGTTCAAAGATGCCATGGTCCAAAATATGAGGTGCAGCAGTCCTCACCTGCATCTGTCAGAACCAAAAATTTACAGTTAAGGTAATGAAAATTTGCAGCCCCACTGACTGACTGACTCCATTAATCCTGTGGTTGCCCTGCTAATGGCAGAGAATACACCCTACAAAGGCAAGTTCATTATCACCGCTCGTCAAATGACAACAAAACTGAACTGAAATAAAAAATATGAGGCTGCTCCTCTGAGACTGGGGACAGGAGCAACTGTGCACCACAGGATACTTTCCCATGCCTTCTTCATCCTCTCCACATGTGGACCCTAACGCTAGACCTAATATCTAACCTTACCAACCCCCCCACTGACCAAGCACATAGGCCATAGGTCTGTTTAGGAGGTTGTATTAAGAAGAGAGATGCCAAGCAACTGGAGAAGCTTGTGAGGAGAGCTGGCTCTGCTTGACACAAGCCTGGGATATGGAAAAGAGGAGGAGGTATTGCAATAATGAGGTATCCAATTGTTTTATGTCAGGGAGCTAATTATGTTTCCTTGCTAGAAAACCTCTCACTTATGTCATCTACTGAGTCTACCATCTAAATAGCAATGCACCATGTATGACAATCTCAGTGGTTTGTTTCATGTTCCATCTAATGATTAATTGGAAAAATGAACCCTGTGCCTCACTTTACCATGCAAACCACAAAGTGGATTTGGACATGCCCTAAATGCACGTGCACCATCATACACTGTATATATACTAGACAAACCCTCTGTGACATCAAGTTTACTGGATAGGCCCATGCAGAAGAGCCATTCTGAAGCTCAAAAAGTGCTGCACTGGGAGTCACCATGTTGGCAGTGCTTATTCTACCTGTGTCCCGGCCAACACATAAATGGGCAGCCACAGTTAAGTGGTGTCTGTGACCTGAGCTCTGACTTAGTTCAGCCGTACGTCCTCCCTACAATTCAAAATACCCACTCCCTTCATAACTTTATGGCCTAAATATGTTAAAGTGATGTTAAAATTAACCCCACGTATAATTGTCATGAAGAGGGAACCCATTTTTGTACCAGACTGTAAATGTGTATTTTTCCTCTAAGGTTGGACATTTTAACATGGGCTTCTATGGCAATATGCTCACTTTTGGAGCCAGCCTCAAGTGGACAGTCAATGAACCGCAACTGGGGCGAGACTGTTAATATAGGGCCCTGGGTGTTAAAAGCATAAAGACAATGTACTGTTTTTAATGTACTGATCACAGGAGCATTGGACAGAAGGCAATTTTTGAAAACCATCATTACTCACGGTACTAAGTATTGCTACGTTACTGCAGAACAGTTCTCATTTTCCAAGTTAAATATGACCCAGAAGAACTTATTCCACATTTATGATGAAATTCACATTGTGAAGATTAAGAGAACTTTTAGAATACAGCATAATAGTAATAATAATGATAATAACAACAGCATTTTGAGCATGTATGTTACTTCTTGAATAAGTGCTTATCTCCTGTCACGTGCACCATCTCCCCTGCTTTTCTCACTTCAGTCCGTCCTACTATCAGGCGTAGTGAGGAGGGCACTGATGATGTTACCGTCACTAAAGGTGGCAGTGTTACCCTGCAATGTGTTGCGGATGGAGTACCTCGACCTGCAGTCACATGGCTAAAGGATGGGCGACCTATCACAGGCCAGAATGGCGCCAAAGTTCTGAATGAGGGGAGGCTGCTACAAATCAAAGACGCTAAGGTGTCAGACACGGGACGCTACACCTGTATCGCTGTTAATGTGGCAGGACAGGCTGACAGCAAGCATGACATCAGTGTACATGGTACAAATCATCAACTGTTTTCTTTTCATGTCATCAGTCTTCATTTGCAATTTTCTTATCTCCAGTCCAGGGTGGGATTGTTTTGTCTGTGCCAAGATATGAAGCATATGAAAATTCACCTTCTTATAAAGGGGACCTAAAAAATAACCATAACGTAGCTATAGGAGGCAGTATAGGTTGTTCCCTGCTTCATAGAAATTTTTTCTCACTGGAGTCTTGTCTGTCATTTTGCAGAGCTTTTTGAGTGACTGACTGAGCAACCATCAGTCCACATCATTAATCTCCACAGACACACACAGCAGAGGACCGCCACTGATTCACATCCATTTTCTGAGCTAAAGAAGCAACTCCATACGTTTGTTCCAGCAGAATGAAAAAATTCACTAGGAATCCCATAGGATGAAGTAAACCCATTCAGCTTCTACTATGTTTCTCAGGGGGAGGGGGGGGGGGGTGTCCCCATCCCCACAGCACCTCCACATGTTGATTTGGCAGAAGTGATACACCAGATGACACCTGCCAAGGAATGCTATAGGATCTGACAGAAATAAGAAAAGCTTTTCTTCTAACAAACATGCAAAGTGGATTTAATACCAGGAAAATACAACTTGTGTTGCTGGATTTTCTGCTTGTTCCCTACTCAAAGTCCTATAGGAATCCTCTGGGACTTCCATCAATTGGGATTTTATAAGAATTCCTTGAGGAATGTTATAAGACATTTTCCTGTTGGACTCCAGTAGGATTTTGTTTTTTTAAAACCTATAGAATTCCCCCGCCGCTGACAGGATTTGGCGTAGGAATCCATCCAACACTGTTATGGTTAGGGGTTCGGATGGTACGGAACTGTTTCAGTGAAATGTAAATAAAAACAGAATACAATGATTTGCAAATCCTCTTTAACCTATATTCGATATATTCGATTGAATACACCACAAAGACAAGATATTTAATGTTCAAACTGATAAACTTTATTGTTTTTGTGCAAGTATTTGCTCATTTTGAAATGGATGCCTGCCACACATTTAAAAAAAGCTGGGACAGTGGTATGTTTACCACTGTGTTACATCACCTTTCCTTCTAACAACACTCAATAAGCTTTAGGGAACTAAGGACACTAATTTTGAGTGTCATGATTGGGTGTAAAAGGAGCATTCCCAAAAGGCTCAGCCGTTCACAAGCAAAGATGGGGTGAGGATCACCACTTTGTGAACAACTGTGTGAAAAAATAGTCCAACAGTTTAAGAACAATGTTTCTCAACATTCAATTGCAAGGAATTTAGGGATTCCATCATCTACAGTCCATAATATAATCAGAAGATTCAGAGAATCTGGAGAACTTTCTACATGTAAGCGGCAAGGCTGAAAACCAACACTGAATGCCCATGACCTTTGATCCCTCAGGTGGCACTGCATTAAAAACTTACATCATTGCGTAAAGGATCTTACCGCGTGGGCTCAGGAACACTTCAGAAAACCATTGTCAGTTAACACAGTTTGTCGCTACATCTGCAAGTGCAAGTTAAAACTCTACCATGCATAGTGAAAGCCATACATCAACAACATCCAGAAACGCTGCCGCCTTCTCTGGGACTGAGCTCATTTGAAATGGACAGACGCAAAGTGAAAAGTGTGCTGTGGTCTGATGAGTCTACATGTCAATTGTTTTTGGAAATCATGGACATCGTGTCCTCTGGACAAAAGAGGAAAAAGACCATCCAGATTGTTACCAGTGCAAAGTTCACTGCAGCCGCCGCGACGCTCCGCCACAGGAAAAACACCTCCGCTGGAAGCCTTAAGGACAAGTTGGAACATGTCCAGCTGTTAAACAATTTCTCATATACTCACTCCACTGAAAGCCATCAAAAGCCGCCTGGATTTTACAAATGGTTATCAACACGGAGGTGTTTTTCCTGTGCCGCCACACCGCACCGGCTGCGTCCCGACGCGCGGACCCGTCCGCACGTCTTTCATTAAAAAAATCTCCTTTAACAGTGGAATATCCGGATAAAATGCTGAAACCGACTTCTTCTGAAACTTCTCTGTTCTCTCACGACATCCTGGATCAATAGAGCCTGAAATGTGGAGGTTTTCAGCTTGAAACAGGCTGACTACGGCGCCTGGGAGCGCTGCGCGACGTCTCGCTCCGTGGGAAGTCCTTAAAGCGACAGTATCACTTCAAAATCTCTCATCAGCCGTTAAAATTTTCACCAAAAACCAGCTTAATTTTTCAAACCATGTCCACTTCGATGTGTCTCACAGGTTTAGAAAAAATTTTGATCAAACAAAGCGCCAGTCTCTCAGCAACTTCTCAGACAAAGGAATTCCGACGAGGGGCTGGATGACTCCTCCCACAAGGAGTGCTCACAGGCGAATGACGTCACCGACAGGCGTGGAAAAACTCACGCATGCGCACGAGGGTTAAGCATGTCTGACGTAAAAATACATGAATGAAATCCATATAGTTTTTGAAAAAAATAAAAAGGACCTATACTTTATTGACAGACCTCGTATGTATTACTCTGGAACAAACAGCACAAACAGTGTTGAAAAGAACAATAAGCAGGACGTTAAAAAGCAAACTTCACTTTCCCTCAGAATTACATAAACAAGAAGTGATCGCAGCTCACAGCAATTCCCATTGAAAATAATAGAGAAACAACCCGAGATTCTCACGTTTGCATAAAACAAACACAATAACAACTTCTAAAAACCTAGATAATATATTCACAAGAGTTTTAAGCACAATATAAAAACAGTTTTACCTTGTGATGTTAATGCTGTTGCCCATTTGCAGCGGGTAAATCGCATTGTTATCTGAGCTTCTCTGTGCATTTCTCAATGTTACTGACATCTTGCAGAGCAGCGAACTCTACGAGATTTTAAACCTCAGTAGTAGTACAGTGCACTATGTAATTCCGTAGGATTTGCTTGCCAAAACTGATTTTTTTTTTTTTTTTTTTTTTTTTTTTTTTTTAAATGGCTTTATTTGGGTGCCAATAAATAAAAAATGTCAGGGTCTGAATTTTCAGACCCCTGAAGCCCACTCTGGGGATGCCCCTTAAGTTTCCTACCAAAAAGGTCCGATTTTCGGTAATATTTCTAAATTGTAAGTTAATCTTGGTAATATAAAGGTGTTTATGAGAAATTTAAGGGGTAACATGATATCAGGCTACCAAATAAAAGACATATTTTGGTATTTTTTTAACAATTTTGTTAACATTTTAGCATTAAATATAAGAAAATTAGAACAAAAAGCACCTAATTTCTTTAACTTTCTTAGGACAAGAAATTACTTTATTTCAGAATATGATGGAAATTCAGAAGCATTATTTACCCATACTGAACACATAATAAAAATAAAAAAATACCATTAAAGCTAAGATTTTATTTAAGGTAATAACATCTTACATAACGCAGTGCATAAATACTTCAGTATAATAAGTACATTTTAAGTATCATATGGACATATAAATTTACACAGGCATGTAAATTAGAGAAACAGTGTCCTAATCATCATCATCCTCCTGTTCATCATTTCTATCAACATTTTTACAGCACATTGAGAAGCATTTACATAGAGGGGTGCATGGAATATTGTTCCTCAGACAAACACACCATCTTATTTCTTTCCATCCTGATTTGCACCCACACTTGGTTAGTTCAATGACTGCTCGAGGTGCTGGGAGGTCAAGGCATTTCAGAGGCACATACATCTCATTCTGAATGTTCCATCCATTTCCTTCCACAGAGGGGAGAGATGCATTTTTGTCATCATAGGATTTATCTCTCATGCAGACAAAGTTGACCCTTGCTATATGTGGAAGCAATGCAGCACGAGTAGGAGGCAGCATTTCTCCTTCCAGATTCTTTGATCTAAACAGCTCCCATCGCAGTACAGGTAAGGTGTAAGGGCCAGTGGATGAATAGAAATGACAAACAAACCTCTTCAAAGGTCTGACCTGTTGTGGCAGCTCACCATCAATTAGGTTCATAGGAATAGGACCACAACCAAGATCAGAGAAGCACTGTAGAGCAGGATCATTATCCTTAAGTTCCATGTATGCATTTACCCAAGTCTTTTTGGTTACTCCTACAAATTTGCCTCCCCAGTCAGCACCAGAAAAGTTGTGAATGCCAATGAGGCCTTGACTTTTCTCCTTTCCAATTATGCTTACTTTTTCAACTACATCAATTGTTCTGTGTCTTGATCCCTTGCCAGTCAGAAAATGCAGACTTGTTTTTGATGAGTCAAGATGATTGGAGGCAAGGTCCATGAGAATTGTTAGGACATCAGTGTCTGGGGACCAAACACACACTTTTTTGCATGGCTTTTCGTTGACTGAGGCTAAGACCTGGTGTGGTATCAAGGTGTCAGCTTCTTCATGGTTATGTGTCTCCTCCATGTTGATGGATTTAATCTTGTTGTCATACACAACAAAAAGCTTGAAATTCTGTCTACCTTCAAAGTGTTGAAGTAGATCTGCTGCTAATAATTCTGTTAATAATAATTAATAATAATAATTATTATTATTATTATTAATAAACTGTTAATAATTCTATTTGGGTCCAAAAATTTGGACCCCAATATTTTTCACTTTATACACCCATAGGGAGCCATTAGAACAGAGGAATTAATTTTGGCAAGCATATCCTAAGAAAGCCATGCCAAAGTCCATTATTTCACTATATATCGGCTTTGGGGGCCCATTTTGGGGGGTCTGGGGGGGTCCAAAAATTCGGACCCTGATATTTTTCTCTTTTTTACACCCATAGGGAGCCATTAGAACAAAGAAATCAATTTTGGCAGGCATATCCTACGGGAGCTGTTTTTGTGACATAGTGCACTGTACTATAGGGCAAATGGGATTCAGACTATTTGAGTCAGAGTCTGCCCCTGCCATCACTGTCAGAACATTGATGACATTTAAAATAATATTGGGGTTGTTCTGATCACATCATCACAGAGAAACAGACCACATTTATTCTTTAAATATTTCACTGAATCCTTTAAAGATTCATGCCATTTACTGGGACCACTTCTCTTAAAGAGGCCACAAATTCACATACTCCTCTTTCACCATCATCTCCTTTGAAATCAGAAATGAAGTTTGCACACACAGAAAACAATGTTGCCACATGTGCATATATATCGCCCCCTAAAGGCCAGTTCTGGTCATTTTTGGGTCCTGCTGTATATTCTGTTTCTCTTATTTCTATTGATTGCAAAGTCTAAACTTGTTTCTGTCATCATATCTTGTTGACTCTTCTTTGTCCAGTGCCACCATCTATCATTGGTCAAGTTCTGTTTCCACACAACATCAGTGTCATTGTCAAGAACCCGGTTGTTCTGAGTTGTGAAGCTTCTGGCATCCCTCTGCCTGCTATTACCTGGCAAAAGGACGGACGGCCGGTTAAATCCACCAGCTCAGTACACGTGCTCTCAGGTGAGCCCTGCTTTTTGAATAAGAGTCTTGCTCTACATTGTCTTAGTTTAGTTTGCAACCATTTGCAATACAAGTACAACCAGACTAAAGGATCATGAGCCAGTCTGTGTATGTTTGACAGATAGTATAAACTTGACTAAGGATCATCATCATTTCGGAGCCAGGTACTTGCAATACATTACCAATAATTCGATGGGAAATGATCAGCCTGAGATCAAACTCCACAGCAGAATTAACGGGAATTTGTGCAATTAATCAAACCTCTCAAAGTTAATTTATTGTGCATTATTGTTCCATGAAACCTTTCTAACAGTTGTCCAGGATGATGTATTGCCATACAAAACATAGGCTTAAACTGTTTGGGAGGTTATATACATTTTTTAAGAGGTAAAAGTACATGTCAAGGTGACTAGTAAGGCCCTGTGTGTTATTTACCCTCTGGGTCAGTGAAGCAGGGAATGCAAGGTATTGTTTTCACTGGCGTATATCTGTGGGCAAGATACATAAAAAAACGACTGGATGAATTTCCTTCAAGCGTGGCGTGACTATTACTTGGCTCGATCTCTAAAGCAGCTGTCACACTGTGACGGATTGAAGAAACATGACTAACAGATATGAAATTTTGATACCATTTTGTTATTGTCCTGTGAATTTTTTTACTCATTCGTTACATGTGTTCTTTGTTAGCTGATGCCTGGCGAGTCTGTTGGAAAGTTTTGTGCAAGCTCAAAACTTTGTGCAGACTTCAGCTTGCCCATTGGTTGCACGATTGTTTACCGTTTTGTCCAGTACTTGTTCATAGGTTGCCAGTGGATGTCCGGTAGATGTTAATTTAATCCTTGTGTTATCTGTTCACTTTCTTTTCACGCCCAGAAGCATTGCGCACCCTCATTCGGTGGTTTTCCACTCATTACATTCTAATCCCAAATCCAGCAGAGACCAATGGATTAGGCAGTTTCTCGCACCAGACAAATTATTTCAATCAGTTTACTCAGTCACAGTGTGACTACCCCTAAAACATGATTAGATTTTGAAGTAGTGAGTAGTTTTCTCAAAAGTCAAAGCTAAGGTCAGGGAAAGCATGGTCTGAAAAAAAACTTTTTTTAGATATTGCAACAACCAAGAAGCCAAGATTAATCAAACGTGGTGGGAATATTACTTGAATAGGTATCTATAGGTGAACAGATTTTGGAGTAGTTTGTCAAAGGTCAAGGAAAGCATGATCTGAAAAACACATTTTTGTTGTTGTATATCTCAACAACCAAGAAGCAGAGATGCAGTAGATGAGCTGAAGCATGCATTGATCAACAAAGTACTTGTGATTGATTGATATAATCGCACATAGTCAAAAACACCATCACAGACAGATGTATATTTACTTATACATTGATATGTCCTCTGATGCCTTTCATTTGCACATATGTCAAATGTAGTGCGGCAAACTAATACAATGTGGTATTAAAAGTTCTGTTCTCTGCAGAATTCCTGTGTTTGCTGTTTAGTTTACATGACAGTAAGAAAGTCAAAACTAACGGGGAGCCCTAATTTTAAATCCTCCAACACTTTATTTTTGACTCTTCCTTACCCTCATGAGTCCCAGCCCACCCTGTGTATGTTCTTTAACCTTTTAGGGTTAATCCCTCTTCATAACCCTAATCCTGACTCTGTCTCTTTTGTGGCAGTGTGCGTGGGGAGGTGATGGTCTAGTGGTTAAGCATTGGGCTTGAGACCAGAGGATCCTCTGTTCAAATCCCAGCCTGGTCTGAAAATTGCTAAGGGCCCTTGGGCAAGGTCCTTAATCCCCTAGTTGCTCCCGGTGTGTAGTGGGCGCCTTGCATGGCAGCAGCCTGACATCGGGGTGAATGTGAGTCATTATTGTAAAGCGCTTTGAGCGTCTGATGCAGATGGAAAAGCGCTATATAAATGCAGTCCATCTGACTCTAATGCCAATCCACAGCCCATTTGTCTTCTTACTTTGAATTTTAACTCTTTCCCCATCCCAAACATCAACCCAAAACTCTTCCATTTCAGTCCCTAGACCTAATCCCCTCCTGCCCCTAAATACCCAACCCAATCCTAACCAATAGAACCATAAATCCTTTTACATTCATTCATACGTATCTTTGGTATTTGCAACTATTTGCTTTGTTCTGAGCAAAATAACATTACATTTGTCTGTTACTTTGTACCCGTTAGGCCATTTAAGAAATTAACACGGATCCCATTTGATTGACCAGGTCATGTCTTAAATCCAAGATCATTCTTTGTGGTTGATAATTTGATTGCGAAAACAGATGATATGAGGCTGTGATATGGAAATGTTGTTTATATATATATATATATATATATATATATATATATATATATATATATATATATATATATATATATATATATATATATATATATATATATATATATCATATAGTGTTTGTTTGTGTTTTTCTCATATACATTATCTTCAAAATACATTTCATGCAAAAAATATAATGAGGCTGTTTAATCCCAAGGTGGGCGGAGTCTACGTCTAATGCATACCGGAGTCGAGGATGCTGGAACATACACCTGTATTGTGTCAAACAGCGTGGGAGAGGAAAGAAAGAACTTTCACCTTGACATTCTTGGTAAAAACAAAATGACTACTGTCATCATATTTTGTTGAATCATATTTTGTTGAACTTTATACTGAATTAAAATGCACAAATGAATGTTGTTAAATTAAAACTTGCAATTTATATGAGTGAGAACAAGTTTAAATTCTCCCTGGAACATTGAGTTTTCAGTGGCATTAACTAAAAATTGGCATGAGAATTGATCTTACTCTGAAAAAGTTTTTTTTTTTCCAGAAATTCCATATTGATAGAAATCCACGTGTCCATGCGACCATGCATAATTCACTTTCTTTAGACCAGAATAACTTGGGGAAAAAAAATTACCTTAACATCCCAAATGAGTTTGAATTTGAGCATGATCAGGTTTCACAAAGATCCCCTAAGGACCACACATTTTACTGAACACATTATTGATGTTTGTGCCAATGATAACTTACACAAAAATGACTGAATTTTCACCAAATTGGAACCAGACATTCCACATGATTATATCTTGGATGATTGCAAACATGATTAGGTTTTACCAAGGCCCTACCGCGTGCTGGGTAATCGGGAGAGTCTGGAGTTTTCCCGGTGGACTGGTCCAACCTGGGGCCGTTGTGAGGGGGTGTTAATATATGCATACATATATGACCACCACTAACTGTTAGGCTACACAGCAAGACACTTGGACTGCTGTATCTTAAAGAGAAGACATTAAGTGTTATAAATGTTTTACAATCACGAAAATTCACAAGACCGACGTGAAGTTAGACAGTAGACAGTAGTTCATTATTCAGACAGTAATTCACGATGAAGCAGTTCTGGTTGTATTATGGGCAAAAAATGTTTTTAAAATGGAAATAAACGTGCCCTGTTGAATTCTACCTTTAAAAAAATCCAAAATAAAACTATGATTTGGTTTTGATGCTTAAACCAAAAATACAACGACAAAATATGGAAAGCGTAAACAGACATATACTCATTTATTAGGCTTGTGCTTTGAATTAAATCTGTCAACTCCTTACACCTCACTCTAGTCACAACTTTAGTTAAAATAGTGCTGCAAAAACAGTTATGAAAAAATTTACAGTTAAACATCAAAAAACAACTAAAAATACAAGAATGACAAGAACAATTTAAAAATTAAAAAAATAGTCAAGATGACAAGTGACTACTGTACAAATAATATTTCGAAAATTCTGATTTTCTGCGCTGAATAACTGTCCACATTTAAACAGTAATAGATTCTACATGGGCAAGTGCATTTTGGCGCCACATGCCCAGATATGTCGAGTGTCCTTGCCCCATGCCCACCAACCTCCATTTCACCCCCTCCCACCCCTCAATTTCACTGTATTTAATGATATGGCGAACTACTGTCTGGAATTTGAATCACTGTCCAGATACTGAATAACTGTCCACACTTACGCAGTAATAGCTTTTACATGGGCAAGAGCATTTTGGCACCACAAGTTGGTGGGCATGGCGCAAGGGCACTCGACATATCTGGGCAGGTGTAATTCAAAGCACAAGCCTAATAAATGAGTATATGTCTGTTTACGCTTTCCATATTCTGTCGTTGTATTTTTGGTTTAAGCATCAAAACCAAATCATTGTTTTATTTTGGATTTTTTTTAAAGGTAGAATTCAACAGGGCACATTTATTTCCATTTTAAAAACATTTTTTGCCCATAATACAAGCAGAACTGCTTCATTGCGAATTACTGTCTGAATAATGAACTACTGTCTACTGTCTAACTTCACGCCGGTATTCACAAGAAAATAACTTAAGACTGCTTCTTTTGCAACGCTGTTATCTTTTCCAAAGCCTAAGGTAGGGACATACCATTACATGTTTAACACTCCTATGCATTCATTACAGTTAGTTCAGTCCAACCAAGCCCTGTGCGCTCAGATGGGACTTGTGCTACTAGCAAGTATAGGAGGAGTGGCCCGTGAGTGAAAAGATGGACAGAAACAATCCAGGTGGAGCTGAAAAAGCTAGATTAAGAAAAAGAAAAGCTTTGGAGCAAGATGCTGCCAAGTGTGCAAAGCTCACAGATATTTTTTCAAGAAGACAGAGCGAAGTGGGAAATGGTAAATAGGGCAGAACATAACAGGCTACGTGCCTGTTGATGCCATGTTGTCAGCCATATCAACATTTGTAGTACAGTACCACCTCTTCCAGCTACTTACAGACTTCACTGACTTAAGCTGGGCATACACTGTACGATATTTTCAATCGTTGTACTTGGCTCCAGCTCAAATTGTGCGCCAAAACCGCAGGGTTTAAAAGTTCAGAGCGCACGATTCATGGCCTCACACTGTACACCAGCCTTAGGTGGTGTACTGGTGAGTTAACAATACCGTTCTTGTTTTAACTTACTAACTTTTACTTTCTATTATAAGCCACCCAATTTTCACAGTCAGTCAGCACATAAATGCCACAGCAGAACTCTTATTATCCCTGTGAGCTGGCGGTTTGTGGGCCGGTTGGATATGAAACTGCCGGGCTGAAAAATGTTCCCAGCACGCCCCTGCCAAGGCCCACTATACACCACATTCAGTTTTTTACCAAATTTCACTTGGACATCTGAAGGGATTAATGTGTTATGGGCAAATTTGAATTAAAGCATGATTGGGATGCTGCAAGACTACACTCTCCTGAATAAGGAATGATTATTGTAATTTGTGGCAGTTGTAGTTTTTCTGTTTGTTTTTGTCAGCATCAGCTGCATCTTTTAATATACCAATTCTAACCAATCAGCCATGAAAATCACACCAAAATGTTGTCAACATAAATGACAAATTTTCCATCTTTTGAAAGCAGAACTCTTAATCTTCTATTTATCCTAATCCCAATGCAGTAGAGTTTAGGCCCACAACATAGCTGGCTGCTTTTACATCCAAATACAGTATCAGAACACAAGTGTCAGTGAGTAATCTAATTTTCTACCTAAGTGATCAAGCCATCACTCAGCCAATGGAATGCCGTGGCATGAACAGTGGTGGGCACAACTAACTGAAAACCGAAAAAAACCCGCTAATCTGCTAAGTGAAAAGTTAACTTTTATAACGCTAAACTGTTAAACTGCTAAAAATTTAGCAGAAGTTACAGCTAAACACTAACTGCTAACTTTTAGTACTGACTTGGCACACTGTCGGCGATTGATAAACCAGTTTCGAGTTTAAGCACCGCAGAGGCTTCCGAGTAAATTAAATGTGAGGCGATCACAAACCTAAAACAAACAACGAGCCAACGCTTTTGTCTTTAAGCACCCTGTCGGCTGCTGCAAAGACATCTCACTTAACTTTAACACACAATACTACAGACGATGGCAGTGTAGATCAAATGCAAGGTAGTTTTGACTCATGGGTATTTTTATTTATAAACAGAATAATTCCGGACAGTTTATCAACATTAACAGCAACTCTGTCATTTTTACAAAGTGAAAATATCGCATATATATTTTAAAGTAATGCGCTAAGTAATGTGTTTTTGACCATTTGGGTTTACTCACTATGCCAGCAAGCAGACTGAAAGTTAGCAGAAGCTAATTAATCTGCTGATGGTTTTCAAAGTTAGCTGAAAAGCTAATCGAATAAGTTAGCTTTGCTAATTAGCAGATTAGCGGAACTCTGCCCACCACTGGTTATGAATTACTGACAGAGGATGTTCAGTGCACGCATGTTTTTTTTTTTGGGGGGGGGGGGGGGGGGGTTGATGGTGAGATCCGTTTGATTGATTTTCAGTCTGATTTGACAGTTCCACCGAGCATTGTGGATGAAGAAACCGTACTGGATGTTAAAGTCAAGGAGAAGCACAACATCACTCTCACCTGTGAGGCCTCAGGTAAATCGCTTCATCAACATTCTCCTTCTGATCAGTATTCTGTTGATGACCACAATAATGATGCCACATGTCACCTTATGGTTTCTCAGGTAATCCGACACCAAACATTCAATGGCTGAAGGACGGACAGCTGCTGGTGCCGGACAGTCACCACCAGGTGTTATCTCATGGCCGTTTCCTTCAAATATATTTTGCCCAAGTTGCAGAGACCGGTCGGTACAGCTGCTTGGCATCTAACAGTGCGGGGGATCGTAGCCGCCATTACAACGTCAATGTACTTGGTACAGCCACCGCACTTGCTCTTTTAAAGAGACCAACCATTGTTTCTTAACTGAACTGGGTTTGATTGCACTGTGACCAGTTTTCTCTTCGCAGTGTCTCCTACCATTGTTGGGTTGACTTCTGATGGCTCTGCAGAAGAGGTGACTGTAACCCTGAGCAACCCCACCTCACTGGTGTGTGAAGTCCAGTCCTTCCCTCCTGCTATCATCACCTGGTACAAGGACGGCACTGTATTTGAGTCCCGCCGCAACATCCGAGTCCTTCCAGGTCAAATAACAGAAATGGAATACAACAGATTCTTGTGGTACAGTTTTTGGAATTCTTGACCTTCTTCAACAGGTGGGAGAAGCTTGCAGATTCTCAATGCAAAAGAAGAGGATGCTGGGAGATACACCTGTGTGGCCACGAATGAGGCTGGAGAGACACTGAAGAACTATGAAGTCAAAGTTTACAGTGAGTTGATGGCAAATCACTTGAAATGCTTTCAAATATCCATGGTCTGCAGAGACAGACAGCACAGCGCACTTGACTGGTGAGGTCTCAATCTGCCAGCTGTCAGTTTGAGATGTTTCTGCTTGAGATCATCAAATTTTGTTCTAGAGCGTCTGCTTCAGGTAGCTAAAACTGTCTCCGAAGGTAAAGCAGTTTTATTTAGAATAGCAGCTTGCATACATTGTAACAGAACACATCTGTGAGTTGTTAAACATAGCAGCAGTGGACGACAGACCTTGGCTTTGGATATGGAAAATGAACTGACAAAGCACAAAAACAAGCTCGTTCCAAAGAACTTTAACTACACCTGCTCCTAATTTAACTTGTGCATATGATGATAAAATTGTTCCCTGTAACATTTATACACATGTACATATCAGTATCTGGCAGTGAAAGTGAAAAGAGGTGATATATATATATATATATATTTGTATTGATCAAGTGCATCAAAGTTAACCAATGTCGAATCAGTTTGTCTTCACTATAAACCCTTTTAATGTGGTAAGTTACAAGGTGACAAGCTCATGGACTCAGGAGGATGCTGGACAGTGGTTTTGGTGATGCCAATATCTTTGCAGGAGAAGGAAGGTCCAAGTCTTTAGAGTCCTGGTGTTTTCCGAGTTACTGAATTATTGTGAGACTGGATGCCAATGAGTGATCTACAACGACGCAATGCCTTTGGTACTAGGTCTGTTCAGAGAATCCTTGGGTACCACTGAAATAATTTTTCTGTCAAATGTCATAGCTGTCAACCTTTGTGACAACTGCAACATTTTTTCCATGTGGTGTGTTTCTCTGGGCATGTCAAGCATGCAGGTGCCTCTGTACTGAGGGCTCCAGCAGCTGGAGAAGGCCAAGGCCGTCATTTCAGATGGATACAGCCGATAGGTGATTACTTTCAAGAGATGGGGATGGACTGGGTGTCTGACCAGGTGGTTGACATTCAGGGCTCAAGGCAGTTCCATGGTATGATCCATGTAATCAAGGGAGGTTGTAGCGTCAACAGTTTTGTTGTCGACGCGTATACTTAACTACAGTGAAGCCATCTTGTTTTTTGTTTGGTTTGTTTTTAGCCTTACAGTAGTAGGTAGCTCAGACTGCCTACCAATAATGTAGACCTGAATTTGATTCCCAATCATCCTGTCTTTCTGTGTCCTTGAATAAGACATTTCATTGGCATTGTCCCAGTCCACCCAGCTGTAAATGTATACCAGCCTGATGTGGTGACGTACCCTGTAATGGACTGGTATCTCATCCATGGGGAGTCCCAGACTTCCACTTGATGCTGCAGAATCAGGGGATAAGCACCGGCACAAATGGGCCTCAAGACCTACATAGGACACATTTCTTTGCCTTGTGGTAATTTAACTTTGAACCCACTAGATTTTGCGATTTCAATTCACTGTACTTAATTGCGTGCTTATGCTTATGTGAAATGGGAGTTATCTACAATTATACTACTACCCGCTCTTACTATTTTTCATTGAACTAAATGTAAATTGAAAATGCATCCCATTAATTGACAATGTAATCTAAAACATGCTTCCAGTTCCCCCACAGATCAATAAGAATGATATCCCCGGGGAAGGACTGGTGCCTAAAGAGGTCAAAATCAACGTCAACAGCACGCTGACCCTGGAATGTGCAGCAGAGGCAATTCCAACCCCAGCACTGGAGTGGTACAAAGATGGGCAGGTAGCAAATGTTCCTGCTTCACCAATGAAAACACTTTTATTGTTTACATCTGCCCAACTGGTATTAAGACGTTTTCTGTAGCAGCTATAACTACAGTGCATTATTGGCTTTAAACTGAGCCATCATTGCTGCTCACTGTCATTTTGATGTCTTCACAGATCCTGCAAGCAGATGATCATGTGTCCATCACAGCCAATGGTCGTATTGTTCAGATCAAGTATGCTCAGGTTTCAGACACAGGCCGCTACACGTGCGTAGCAACCAACATAGCTGGAGAGGATGAGAAGGACTTTGATGTAAATATACAAGGTGAACTGGGTTGACTAAATGTAAAGTAATTCAGACTATGATGCATTCCATGTGATATTTCTCACATTTGAATGTCGGTTGTGGTTTTAAAAAAAAATTGTCTAAAACGATTTGCACCTTTCAATAATTAGACCAAGATCATTCGATTTAAATACAGAACTGTCCAACAGTCTGGAACTGTCTGTTCAACTTTTGCTTGAAGAATTATTTAAAAAAATACTTTCTTCTTCTTTTTTTTTTTTTCAAATTCAGTTCCGCCGAATTTTAACAGGCCTGGGGGAGTTGGCGGTGCCACATCTGGGCCAGGACATATACAGGACATTTGGGATGTGATACTCAACAATCCCATTTCGCTGTATTGTGAGACCAATGCGGTCCCGCCTCCAACACTCACCTGGTACAAAGATGGAAGACTGCTGACCTCCAATGACAAAGTTCTGATCCTGCCAGGTGAGATGGACAAAGAAAACAGTGAGTGACACAGTAAGACAGGCAGTGAGTTCATACCAATCCTTCAGGATTTGTTTCTCAGGGGGCCGAGTGTTACAGATTCCCAGGGCCCAGGCCGAAGACTCGGGCAGGTACACATGTGTGGCTGTCAATGAAGCAGGAGAAGACTCCATTCAGTACGATCTTAGAGTATTATGTGAGTCAACCAATTTCATTTTGTGTTAGAAATTCAAAGACAAAGGGGTGTTTTAAGTTGTAATTTCATTCATTGTAATCTTTGCATCAGTGCCCCCGTCCATACATGGAGCAAAGAGCGACCTGCCTGACGAAGTAACAGTCCTGGTAAATAAAACTGCCCAACTGGAATGTCATGTAGAAGGAAACCCCATCCCAAAGATCACCTGGATTAAGGACAGCCAGCCAATCAGCTCTGATGGTCCATATAGAATCCTCTCCAACGGACGACGACTACAGGTAAAGACCAAGAAACACAGAAGAGAGTTGGACAATGGTATAACAAAATGGGGTGACATTTTTTTTTAAACATGGATTGCATTCAAGGACTAATTGGGTCAGGTATTCATACATTCAGAGCCTGTGCTCTGAGTGACAAACACAAGTGCAATACAATGAACAGCCCTGAAACCAATACTATTTTTCATCATAGTTAATAATATAATATAATATAATATAATATAATATAATATGTATTGTAGAGCAGGGAGCTCAGTTGGATAAGGAGTTGAACTATCAATATGTAGACTTGGTTTTGATTCCTGATCATACTACCTGTGTGTGTCCTTGGACAAGACACTTCATCTGTATAGTCACAGCCCACCAAGCTGTAAATGGGTACCAGCCTCAGCTAAGGAAGTCACCTGCATCAAACTGGTATACCATTCAGTGGGATGGGCACCAGCACCAATGGGTCTCAGGGCCTAAATACAGTATGACTTTTTCCTAAAATATTATGACAGGGTGGGCATACATAATGCTAACTGATCATGTGGAATAAAACTGTTTGGTGAATGTCCTGATTTAATAATACAAACACTGACTCTACAACTATAGTCCATTTAACTGGGAGTCTGCTGTTCATCTCTTGGTTGTCTTTTGAGCCATCACTCGTTGTGATCACTGTACTCTATGGTTTCTTTTAGCTGCAGCATATCTGTCCTGTCATGTTTGGCAATTCCTCGTTGTGCTATTGTTTTATTTTGTTCCATTAGTACGACCACAGCAGATGGCCACCCCACTGACTCTGGTCTACTTGAGCTTTCTTCCTATTGTCAAAATATGCCTGAAGTAGTTTTTTCCTCACCACTGTTGCCAGTCTGCTTGCTCAGGGGAGGGGTAAAATTTCAACCCAGAAAAAGTAGGATGTGGTTCTTCATTTTTGCATTTTGTGAAACCAACTTTTCCCAACATTGTACCAGTGAGTTAAAACTTTACACATTCTGAAGAAATGTTGGTTTCTCAGAATGCAAAAGGCAGAGAATTCAATATTATGGCATACATGGTCATATATTCATGTGTAATTTGTGTTCTTTGTTTTAATATTCATAATATGAATACAGTGAGATCTGTATTCACATTTGGATCAAAATTTTCTACATTCTATCCACCAGGTATTGACTGCTCAGGTGTCTGACACAGGGCGTTATGTGTGTGTGGCAGACAACGTGGCCGGCAGTGCAGAAAAATCGTTTAATCTCAATGTTCACGGTGAGCCTTGTGGCCAAATTTATTGTCTCACTTTGTTTAATTTGTAAAAACATATCATTTCATGTAGTTGAATAAAGTGCATTATTTGTATAACATTTCAAGTTTACATGTTTTCTGATTGCTTCAAAAGATTTTAAAGATAGTTTTTTTTTAAAAGTTATAAATCTAAAATTACTGCTTGCCATGCTGAACAGTGTTTCTGTTTTTCTGTCAGTGCCTCCTGCCATTATTGGACCACAACTGGAGAAAGTGACTGTGGTGGTGAACAACTTTGTGTCTCTATCTTGTGAAACTACTGGTTTTCCCCCTCCCACACTGAGCTGGCTAAAGGACAGCAGTCCCATTCAGCCCAATGCCAATTCATTGATCATGCCAGGTAACGCACCTATGGTATCACCTATGGTACACCTGCGGGGACATATTGACATGTAGAATTAAGGTGTAGAGGTAAATCTGGGTGGAAAATTTGAAGGTGATGCATCATAAAGGTATGATGTGAGACTCCAGAAAGATGTATTTCCAACAAGACAAAAGTAGGATTTTGTGGAACCCCAATAAGTGTTACATATGTGGTAGGGTTGCAGTGTAAATTAAGTATGCACTGACCAACACTGAGGTGAAGCCATGGGCCAATTTCAGAATTGATGCATCAAACAGGAACAAGGTGGCAATCCCAATAACCTTAGGTCCTATAATAAAAAGTTTGAACTTTAATGACATTGAGGTTTGTTGTAGGATTGCAAAAAATTAAAGTATACACTTGTCCAGACTATAGTTGGCTACTGTGCTAAATTTCAGTGAAATCTATGAAGCGATAGCAGAGATTAGCTCAGGAAATCTTGCTGTTACAAATATACAACAGTCTACAGCTGTAAATACAGTATTTGATTCAGAGGATGCTTGGTCTGTCTGGTTACAGAGCATGATACATACGTACCTCAAGTAATAGCTAGCTAAATAGATTGCTAAAAGCTAGTTATTTAGCTAGCTAGCTAAACAGACAGATCGATAATAGCTAGCTATTTAGCTAGCAGCTAACATACTGTACATACTACTAATAAATTATAAATATATACTATAACAAGTGTGCACAAATTTGTGATAATCTTAACTGTTTTAAGAGAATGATCAAGTCATTTCTGCTCAAAAGTATTCTAGAAAGTCAGTCTAGCCAATTTGTATAAGTGTGTATTATTTTATTTGCTTCTTAGTTTTTAAAATTCCTTTAGTGTTTTTATTATTTTTATTTATTTATCTAGATTTTATCTTTGTTGCCTATTGTGTCTGTTTTAAGTAAGAACTACAAAGGAAATAAGTTTGGCTTTCTTGTGTTATCCTTGAAATTTCATGAAATGTATTAGGCATATGTTTTGTATGGAATTTCTAAATCAATCAATCAAACAATCAATCAATCACATATCTACTTGTTAGAGTAGAGTGTGCTTTGTATTTTATTTTATTTGTTTTGGATCTTTAGGCGGTCGTACTCTACAAATTCTTAGAGCAAAAGTGTCTGATGGAGGAAAGTACAGCTGTGTAGCCATGAACGCAGCAGGAGAGGTTCACAAACTCTTCCACCTCGCTGTTTTAGGTCAGTCCATGTCCATTGTATGTGTGCGTGTGCCCACTGTGATGTCAACTTTGATGGTGATATATTGTTAACCGTGTTTACTCTCCTTGAATGGGTTTCGCAGTTCCTCCTCGTATTCGGGACAGTGGTGGCGACTCCCCCGTGGTGGAGAGTGTGCTCGTTGGTAGGTCGGTAACCCTGGAGTGTGAGTCCAACGCTGTACCTCCCCCCACAATCACCTGGTATAAGAATGGAAGAGTGGTGATGGAATCGGAAAACCTGCAGATTCTGGCAGAGGGTCAGATGCTTCAGATCAAAGCATCAGAGGTGAAATAAAATGATGCAGTTGTGTCTGCATCTTTCTGATCATCTTTGAGGAGGCCGGCTATCTTTTTTCATGCATTTTGTATTGAAAAAATGCAGCATTTTCTCTAGTTTTCACTGATTAGACATCTTTTGTCATCATTTTCCCGCATTTTCAATCCACTCTGGCTTCATTTTCACTATGTTTTTAACTGTGTAGGGCTTGAAAAGCAAAAAATGTAAAGACATTGATGAGTGAGTGAGTGAGTGAGTGAGTGAGTGAGTGAGTGAGCGAGCGAGCAAGTCAGTCCATTCCAGCTACCTTGTGTAGATAAAAACTCAAAAACAGTAAATGTGATCATCTTGTAACTAAACAAATTAAAACAGCATGGAGTGATGAAAATGTACCAAATCAATCAAAAGTGTGTTAGGTTTTTTATTGCAGTGAGTAATCTCAAAAAAATTGAACAGGAAATAGACTTCAAAGTTGAGATGTATTGAAAAAGTTCGTACACTGATACAGAGCATTATCTGCAGCGCTGGGATCTTTTTCCAGATCACATGCAAACATCTGGAACAAAGAATCCAGATTTTCTTTGTCCTCTAACTTTATTCCTGAGTCAAGGCCAGCCCCATGTGGGTAGGCGGTCCTTAGCCTGTCGTGAATCAATGGCTATGTGATTGGCTACAAGAGTGAAGTAGGCGGGTGTGTTGCGTTCAAGGTTGTTATGTAAAAAATCTTATAGTGTGCGTCTATGTCACTGAACTATACACTACATGGAATGGGCCCGATCGATCACTGTACCTTGACTGGCGCTGCAATTAATTGCATGAATCATGATACTCGTGAAAATCGTGGGAGAGGACTTTCAGGATTTTCAGTTTTGCTTTATTATTATGAGTTTTCCATGAAGTTGTCAGGCCAGATTCAGTAATATACATATAATATAATCAGTGTTGCCACAGTTACTTTGAAAAAGTAATCCAATTACTGATTACTGATTACTCCTTGAAAAAGTAACTTAGTTACTTTACTGATTACTCAATTGTAAAAGTAACTAAGTTAGATTACTAGTTACTTTTTTAGTTACTTTTCCCAGCTGTCGACAACAACCCTCTGCCACCTCAACATGACAATGATACCTGTTTTGCCAAAATTCACTTTATAGTCACCTTTTCTTGACTTCAATGAAAATAAATACTTGTTTTATAAAAAGTAAAATAAATACCTCTTTCTTGACCTCATATTTAACTGTTGACAGCACTGTAACAGTAAAACTTGCAATTTCGAACCTATATTTTTTATAAATGTAACTATTAAATTCTAACATTTTTCTAACATTTAAATTCTCTCTAAACATTTTACTTGTCGAAATTATTATTTTAAGCAATATTAGTAGTTGTAGTAAAAAACGGCTTCAAAACTGGACCTTTAATCTAGGGGTGTTGTGAGGGGGGCACATCCTTGCCCCACGCCCCCATTCCATCTGGATTCGCCCCTGCTTTGGCGTTTGAGCACAAAGAATGGATTACATTTATTTATGGAGAAAACATGACCAGATTTACAGGTAAGAAAGTTTTATTGCGTTTTCACATGATGTGGTCCTCAGAAAGAGAGTTTAGGTGCATTTGAGTGGAAAATAGTGTTAGTTGTTGACACGTCGCGGAGGATCAGCTGTTTTTAATGACCAGATACAGAGCGGCTCAGCTCAGAATTCTAAATAAAGGAGGAAAAAAAGTATAAAAATGTCTTTGTAAAGCTCAGTGCAGGTGTGCTGATCACCGCGCTTTAAGAGGTGAGGACGAGTCGAGCAGCTGCAAAAAAACGCGGATGACAAGCTCACAGTTCGCTTAAAGTGGGCAGTTCAGTCGAACCCCGACCTCCTGCCCACAGACCAAGTTTAATGCTGCTGTCGACCCACAATGAAAAATAATAGTAACGCACAGTGACATGGAGAAGTAACTTTAATCTGATTACTGATTTGGAAAGATTAACGCGTTAGATTACTCGTTACTAAAAAAAGTGGTCAGATTAGAGTAACGCGTTACTAAGTAACGCGTTACCGGCATCACTGAATATAATACATATACAGTAAAACATTTAATATAATATATATAATATAATATATAATATATGTAATATGATATAATAATAATATATATATAATACATATAATACATGTAATATACATTTTTAAATTTTCTGCCTCTAACTTGGTCTGGCTTCTTTGAAAATGTCAACTTCTATAGAGCATTATCAAATAATATTACTATACTATTTTTATTTTGGATCCAAATAAGATGCTGCTCCATCTGATGATGAAAGTGCGTACACGCTCTGTACATACATAAAAAGGTATTTTTCAAAATGTGTTAATCAGATGCTGTAAAGTTTTGATATGTAAACAACTGTAAACAACTCATTTAAAATTGGGCCATTGCTCTAGTTGTATTTTGTTGTTTCAGACACTGAAGCTGTCACATAGTTAATTTTCAGTTTGATAGAGTGTACCTTGACATGTGTGAATGGATTGACTGCTTTACATCAACTGTGATTGTGATTTGTTCCAATGTTCCTACTTCTGCAAAACTAAAATACATTCTAATATTTACTTTAACTGATTGAAAAAATACTTGTGTGCCTTTCTGTGTGTGTGCACGACATTAAAAAGTATTTGTGCATTTGATTGTGGTTGATATGCACTGTTTGGGGGGTGTTTTGAGTGTGTGTGTGTGTGTGTGTGTCAAATGAACATTATGTGTGTGTGTGGGGGGGGGGGCTTTGTGCGTGCTCACAAGTGTATAATATGATAGAAAGTATTCAAATAGTGTTGCATTGCAAGAGCTTATAATGTCCATAGATTTAACAAGTTTTTGTTTCTATTTACTTTAGTAATCTATCAAAAACTACACTGCATGTACAAGTCTTATAAATGGCCTTAACAGAGCTTAATAATATTACATAACAACTCGACAAAGGGCTTCATTCTGCAAAAATTGGTGAGTTTGACCCTATACTATCGACCTGATTCCACTGTGAGGCGTTTGCGCCTTTTGGGGGACGTAAGATGGCCGACAATGCAGCGGCCTGGCTTCACTCGCTCAGCCGTGACGGCCATTCCATGTAGTGTATAGTTCAGTGGTCTATGTATGCCAGTGCAATATTCAGAGCGTTCCATCATGTTGATTCTTTCCCAAATAGATGTGAATACTTTGGTTTTATCACTTAAACATCTATAAAAAGATCAGATGGTTTTATCAATTAGACAGCTGTAAAACGATCAGATAGTTTTACCAAATATGAGGACATTTTGTGCGTCAGCCATTTTGAAAAGCAGTTAGGTCAATATCAGATAGTTACAAGGACATTTTGGATGTGCATTAGCCATTTTGTATTAGTTAAGTTATTTGTATTATCAGTTAAGTTATACATTATTTGTGGATGTGGGATAAATTGTTGAAATTTATGAGCAGCTGTGGTTAAAACTCTCAGGTAGTTTTTTTCCTGAAATCTGCACACGTGTGCTTGGTGCAGTAAGCCAGAAACTACAGGAAGAAACATAATACCCACAGTGTGGACAAGTTCGAGATGAAATATAAAACAGAAAGGTGAACTAAAATGGGAATTAAACAGTAGTATGGCTGGGGATAGTGCCAAAGGTTTTCACCAGTTCTGCAAAATAGCGATCCTAACTTGAAGTACTGCTGTGAAGCATATTGAAACCTGTTTTGGACATTGACCTGGAGTTCGTATCAAAAGCTGTGCTATATGGGGGCTCTCGAAAGTCATTCAAAAGAACTGCTTCGAAACATTCCAACTGATTTAGTGTTGACTCGTTAAAAACACAAGTGAATGAAGTAGAATTACTGTGGGATTGCGCTGTTTTTGAATTTTATAATCAAAGGCTGGTCAGGGCAGGGTCAGAGTCAGAGACACAGAGATGCAGGTGAATATTCTGTGCTTGTCCTTTTGGATCTCTCTGCAGCTTTTGACACGGTGGATCATGGAGTCTTAGTTGAGAGACTAAGGACTTGGGTGGGCATTTCTGGGTCTGCTCTGGACTGGTTTTTGTCTTATCTTTCACACAGGACTTTCGCTGTTGCTGCTGGTAAATGTATGTCCTCCTCTGCCATGCTATCCTGTGGTGTGCCTCAGGGTTCTGTTCTGGGACCTATATTGTTTGCTCTATATTTGCTCCCACTTGGTCATGTCTTGAGTAGTTTTAAAGATGTCTCCTACCACTGTTATGCGGATGACATCCAGCTGTACATCTCATTCACTCCTCAAACGGTCTCTAGGGTATCTGCTCTTCAGAACTGTGTTGAGGTTATTGGTGACCGGATGGCGGCCAACTATTTGTCCTTAAATATAGCAAAGACTGAGGTCCTTGTTTGTGCCCCTGACGAGTTTGTTCCCACTGTGGTTGGGAATCTTGGTTCTCTGGCCCCTTTTGTTCGCTCAGCAGTGAGGAACTTGGGTGTTACGTTCGACCACTCCCTCAATTTTGACGCATATGTTACCCGCCTGGCACAGTCTTGTTTTTTCCATTTGCGCAATATTGCCAGTCTGCGCAGCATTGTGTCTCGGGCGGAGATGGAGATGATCATTCATGCATTTGTGTCATCACGTTTGGATTACTGTAACTCTCTATTTTTTAGCCTTAGCAAGTCCTCTTTGGACCGCTTACAAACGGTTCAGAATGCGGCTGCGAGGCTGCTGACGAGGTCATCAAAGAGGTCACATATAACCCCAATCCTCTCCTCCTTGCACTGGCTCCCCATCCATTTCAGACTCCAATTTAAAATTCTAGTACTGACTTTTAGAGCTCTGCATGGTCAAATGCCATCTTATATCACCGAGCTATTACATCCATATGTGACAAGTAGGTCTCTGAGGTCTTCGGACCTGGGCCTATTGGTTGTGCCTAGGACAAGACTGAAGACCAGGGGAGACTGTGCTTTCGAGGTGGTGGCACCTAAAATGTGGAATGCATTGCCTTTGGACCTACGCTCCGTGGGCTCTGTTGAAACATTTAAAGTGAAGCTAAAGACCCTTTTGTATAGGCTGGCTTTTACCTAGTTTTTATGGTTTTATGTTTCTGCTATTTTTAATTTCTCTGTTCTTATGTGAAGCACTTTGTGATTTCTATCTTGAAAGGTGCTATATAAATAAACCTTACTTACTTACTTACTTACTTACTTACTATAGTTTAGTACATATTACTCTTCTTTCCAGTCTTTTTATTTCTGTCTCAAACAATTTTATCTTAACTCAAACCACTGAGAATTGCATTTTTTGTGTGAAGTGTTGCAAATAAATGTTACAATTTTATTCTTTCATCATGCATATTGTTTTTAATATATTTTGTAATTAAGTAAATAACTTGAAATTTGCCTTATCCATGCCCTCTTTTCTCTAGGTGTCCGATACTGGACAGTATTTGTGTAAGGCCACGAACGTTGCTGGACAGGTGGACAAGAACTTTCACTTGAATATATATGGTATCTCATCTCATATTATTAAAGTTGTTATTTTATAAAATAAAAAACATTATATAGTGAAATAATGTTTTGCTTTCACAATAATGAAAAATCCACCTCCAGTACCTCCCAGTATTGATGGTGCAGTGGAGGAGAGTGTGGTGGAGACGATTAATAACGCGGTCACATTTGCCTGTGATGCCACTGGGATTCCTCCTCCGAGTCTCACGTGGCTGAAAAATGGACATGTTATAGGTGAGCCTGAAAGTGATTTATGTTCGGTACACAAATCAGAACACTACTTTGTTTTCAGTTAATGCCCTTGTGTGAATTATTCAGCCGTAATTTGACGGGGAGCCCTTACCTAATGTTACTTATCAAATGTTAGACAAGACAAGCATTATCTAGCTAAAGTTATTAGTTAAACTGTAACACAACATTTAGAAACTAGCTGACATTAGTATTCATCATTGGACATGACACAATCTAATTCAGAACACAGAATGGTAAAAAAGTACGTTAAACAAGCTAGTTAGCTACTTACATTAGCCTACAATAGCATATGACACAAGCCATAAGCTACTATAGGCTAACGTAATAACCACTGATCTGTGTTATATACAGATCAGTGGTAATATCTAGTTAGCTACATCCATTAGCCTATGGTAGCATATGGCACAAGTCATAAGCTACTATAGGCTAACGTAATAACCACTGATCTGTGTTATATACAGATCAGTGGTAATATCTGGTTAGCTACTTACATTAGCCTACAGTAGCATATGGCACAAATCATAAGCTACTGCAGGTTCACATAATAGAGTCTTTCAGGGTCCCATCATCCCCTGCACACTCAGAGCAGTTCCGGTTCGACTCACCAGTTGTAAAAAAACAAAAATCACGTCAGCAGTCGTCATGCACAAGAGAACACAAACAAAAATGCAAACCAGGATGAAATGCGGTCACCAAAGGCATTATATAGATTTTTTTAAATTTAATTTTGTTTCTTTATCAAATTCCACCATGAATCACACCCAGATTGCATGCCATCGATATTCCTGTTCCAGAAGGTCCTTATTTCCCAATAACTGCAAGGAAACAACAAATCTTCGTGTGACACTGTCAGAGTTGAAATCTGTAAAAAGCAACTCAGTTAACTAAACACAAAGAATGATCACGCCAGATACTGAATTTCATTTCCTGATCAGGGAGAGCCAGCGTGACCCCTCGTCACTGTCCGTCAGTCAGCTCTGAAGGGCCCGCTCACTTTGCTCCTGAATTTTTTTTTTTTTTTTTTTTATTTCCTTTATTTACCCAGGTAAAAAACTCATTGAGATTGACATCTCTTTTCCAAGAGTGACCTGGCCAAGACAGCAGCCGAATTTATTAACACACAGACATATTACAAAACAATATACAAGGCACAACTGTGTTTCTTCAGTCAATTCATTTTGTATCACTTCGCACCTGGAAGGCGCCCTGCAGTCTTGCTCAGACTGATAATTGTTCTTCAAATTGAAACATTACAGCGCCAGCCTTGAACTAGTGTATAGGCTGTGTTATTCTCTGCTCAAGGCCGAAATATTAATCTGTGCTGGACAAAAACATAGCTTTAGCAAAACAGTCTAAGCATTCATTAAGCAAAAGAACAAATGTTACTTCAACAGTTCAGTTTGTATTACTGTTTTAACAATGAGTGATTATTTAGAAGAATAATGGTGCATGAACTCTTACACCTGCATATATGTATATATGAAAAACAGAGAACAGAATCAAAACAAGATGAAAGGCAGTTCATCAAAGTAAAGGCATCAAAGTAAAGACAAAGACATTAATATTTGATAATAATATTGACAATATATAGAAAACTCTATCAGACACCATTCTGCCACAGGACCGGAACGCCTCCACATGCACAAAGGATCATGAAACCCTGAAGTCGAGAATATGTGTTAGCAGAGGTGGGACGAATATGTAAAGTCTAATAGATGAATCTGACATTTCTATAGAGAATTCGGCATCTCTGGAAATGCACATCTTCTCAGGAGGCAGCAAGCTGCAGATTGCTCGGTCGCAGCTCTCCGACAGCGGTACTTACACGTGTGTAGCCTCCAATGTGGAAGGCAAAGCACTCAAGAGCTACCACCTCACCATACAAGGTAGATGAACAGTTTTAAATGTTAAAAGCATTCACAGAAATGGCTTTTAAAACATAGAACTGCAGCAAATATGTGTAGTATCCATGTTTATGCATCAACATCAGAATTTCTTGTATTTGACTGGAATGCAGCTAAATGTTAGTAATTCTCTCACAGTCCCTCCGAGTATCTCTGGATCAGAGCTGCCCACTGAAATCGGAGTCCTGCTGAATGACAGCATCCAGCTCGCCTGTCAAGTCCAGGGAACGCCGCCTCCGACTGTGCAATGGCTGAAAGATGGAGAAGTCATCAAAAGTACAGGGAACAAAAGATTCAGGTATGACTGCCACAAAGAGAACAATAAAAATATTTATTTTAGCAGGTGACTCTGTGGTAGAAGAGTTGAAGAAAGGAAAATGACCTATATAGGACCAGTGGTGCTAGTGCTTTTCCACATAAAAGGTTCCATTGCATAAAAAGGTTAAGAGTCAATGACTCCCCCTGGATAGGACCCCAGTCCAACAAACATAGGAGTTGGGCTATGAATATACACCCAGGCTTGATTGCAGGTGATAAATCCTGGGTACATATTCTAGTGAGAGCTACAAAAGGTATTTCACACAAAGATACAAAGTATTTCATAGAAACTACTGTACATTTTACAGCATAAAATTGCTGTAATTTGCCAAAAACAAACAAACAAACAAACAAACAAAACTAATAATAATATGAGGAAAATGAGCTACAGACAGACTGGAACCAGGAGCATTCTGTTTGGAAAGCAAACACACTAACTGCTTGTGCCACCATTCTATGAACTGGTAAGAGTTAGTCTGAAAATGTAATGAATTGCAAAATCTGTTTTATCCTATTGATATACAGCCTTCTCAATTCTAAACAGACATGATTTTTGTTGATATGATATACAATTCATTATATTTTCAGAGGAGTTCCTATTGTGTATCAGTTCAACTCCATGATCACCTCCACACCCATAACCTATATGAAATATTTCAGTCTGGTTTCCGTTCAGCACATAGTACAGAAACAGCCCTGGTCCGCATCATGAACGACCTTCTCATGACTGCGGACCAGGGCTCACCATCTCTCCTCCTCCTATTGGATCTATCAGCCGCTTTTAACACCATTGACCACACCATCCTGCTCCACCGCCTCAACAATGAAATAGGACTCACTGGCACAACTCTCAACTGGTTCCGCTCATATCTCACGAACAGGACAGAATGTGTTACACTCGGACAATCCAAATCCAAAACCCATATTGTCAGCTGTGGAATGCCACAAGGGTCCGTCCTTGGTCCAACCCTTTTTACCATCTACATGCTCCCCCTTGGTCAAATCATCCGTAAACACAAGGTTTCATTTCATTGCTACGCAGACGACACACAGTTATACATCAAAATGGACTCCACACTCCCCTCAGCTCTGCCGTCTGCCCTTCAGGCTTGCCTGGAGGAGATAGAGGCATGGATGACTGATAACTTTCTCAAACTAAACACTGACAAAACTCAAGCCATCCTCATCGGTACCCCACATCAAACCCAGTCCTCCTCCCTCACCAGTATTCCCATTCTCTGCCACAACATTCCCCTGTCCACTTCCATCACCAACCTTGGAGTCAGATTTGACCCACATCTCACCTTTGACACCCACATCCGTCACCTATGCAAAGTCTCTTTCCATCACCTCAAAAACATCGCCAAACTCCGCCCCTCCCTTTCCCAACCGGATGCTGAGAGGTTGGTCCATGCTTTTGTCTCCTCCAGGTTGGACTATTGCACTGCCCTCCTCATTGGGACCCCTGGTAAAAACCTGCAAAAGCTGCAGCACATCCAGAACTGTGCTGCCCAGGTCCTGATGAGGAGGCGCAAGTTTGACCACATCACCCCTGTCCTCAGATCCCTCCACTGGCTGCCCATCAAATACAGAATAGAGTACAAACTCTGCCTCCTTACTTATCAGTGCATACACGGAACCGCCCCTGCCTACCTCAGTGAACTCCTCACCCCACACACCGCCTCAAAATCTCTTCGCTCCACCACCTCCTCACACTGCCTTCACCAACTCAGGACCAGACTCTCCACCATGGGAGACAAGGCCTTCCAGGCAGTGGCCCCTCGGCTCTGGAACTCCCTCCCAGAGACCCTGAGGGCCCCACAAAGTGTGGAGGTCTTTAGACATTTTTATTTCAAAAGGCCTTCTAGATATTTTATCTTTTGAAATGGTTGTACAAAATCTGTTTTTAAAATCTGTTTTTAAATCTGTTTTTAAATCCTTGCTGTAGCACTTTGAGATTTCTTTGAAATGTAAGGTGCAATACAAATAAAATGTATTATTATTATTATTATTATTATTATTATTATTGTGTGGCAGCACATTGGTGCAAAGAGTAATTGTGCTTGCCTCCGAAGGAAAATATCCCAGGTTCAAGTGTGCCCAAGCACTATTCTCCTCATACAGTTGGAGTTGTGGTGAAAAACCAGATCATAATGTGGATCTCTCCTGTGGTGGTCCTGAACAAAAAGGGAGCAGCACAACATCTCATTGAATGAGATTAGGTGTACAATAAGTAACAACTGCATTTAGATTCCAAAGAAATAATGAATTTAAAAACAGCATGATAATGTTAGTGTGACCATTTAGAAAGATGTTGGACACCTCACCTCACCTCACCTCACCTCACCTGACCTGCTGCACAGGTGACTGCATGCTCTTTGATGTTTGTGCTGATATTTGTTTTCTTTGTGTTCAGGATCAGTCCAGACGGCAGCACACTCACTGTGGCCGCAGCACACACCACTGACAGTGGAAAGTACACCTGTGTAGCCACGAACGCTGCCGGGGAGGAGGACAGGATATTTAATTTGAATGTATATGGTGGGTTTTATTTTTGAAAAAATCCTGGATTTATTGCAGAACACACACAGATACCCTGCTCTGTTTGTTGGCATCATTGATCTTCCTTTACATTGGCATCTTCAGTACCTCCTGTCATAGAGGGCAACAGCAAAACTGCAAAGGAGTTGACCACAGTCCTGGACAGTTCTGTCAATATTGAGTGTGTTGCCACGGGATCCCCTCCTCCTCAACTCAGCTGGCTGAGGAATGGTTTCCTCCTGCCTGTCTCCTCCCACATACGCCTCCTGTCCGCTGGACAGGTGCTCCGGTAGGTCAGTGGACAGGGCTCATGGCAGTGTAACATATAGCATGCATCCACTTCCAACACACAGTAGTAAGAATGATGTCCACTGGGAGGGGCTGCCACCCCCCCCCTCCCCAAAAGAAGCCAAGATCATAGGTAAAGAAATGGATGATCGTGTTGTGTGTTGTTTGGAATTAAGTACAGACTAGAGGCTTTGTTGTTGTTGTCTATCATCTTTCTTTCACTTACGTATCCTATGAGGGTCACCAAGAGCTAGAGTCTATCCCTGGTTTCCAGTCCATCACAGAGCAAAAATACACAGACAGATAGAGGCTTATACCCCTGGGAATGGTAAAGCCATCTCAATCAGTGATTTCCAACCCTGTTCCTCTGGGATGCTTTAACCTGTCGTATTTCCCAGAGTAAAAGTCCCACCTTTATTCTGTATTGTCAGCTCTTTAATTTGAAATTTGTGCTTTGTTGTCATATACTTTTTATTCCTGACATTTTATCAATGGAGTTGATTTTATTTAGTGCCTTCATTTCCAGAAAAGTCCCATATAAATGGGTTTCATAATAATAATAATTACCTCCGCCAAGGAGGTTATGTTTTTGGTCGCGTTTGTTTGTTTGTCTGTCTGTCTGTTTGTCAGCAGGATAACTCAAAAGGTTTGAACGGATTTTGATGAAATTTTGTGGAGTGGTTAGAAATGATAAGAGGAACAACTGATTAAATTTTACTGGTGATCCGGATCACGATCCAGATCCAGGAATTTTTTGAAGGATTCTTCACCATTGCGGGATAGGGGGAATTTTGACATTATAGTTTCTAACTCCACAAAACAAGGCAGAAAGGCTTTGAAAAAATTAGGGTGTAACATAGTCAAATGTTCTATCAAACAACAAAGTTTGGTGATGGATCGGGATCCGGATTCCAGATCTGGTGATCCAGAATATGCAAAAATATAGGGACAATAGAAAATGTGTCAGTGTGAGGTGACAAATGAAGCTAGAGATGCACAACTAACACCAAATTGTAGCTGAATCTGTACTGATCAGTAAGGTGTCATCAGATTTGATGTAGCTTCAAATGTTATGGAGCTAGATCCAGAAGAAAGCCATTACCAAAAAAATCGTTTTTATACAATAACGTTTGAACTAATAAAGACATAAAAGTGATTCCAAGTTCTAGTGGTATGTTTTCATGGTCAAGGATGTCAAATATAAAGGAAAGAAAAGTGTATGTATCATAGTTTTGGTTGTAACACTGAATTGTTGAATAGATCACTGTGCCAAGGAGGGAATCTCTTTAGTGTTTCATAAATGTTAAAAAAAATTCATATATTTGCAGTTTAGTTGAATAATAAATTGAATTTTGTCTCTTATTTGTTTTTGTCTATAACCACATGCAATATCAATATCAATGCCCAGATGACAGTAGCTTCTGGGAAAGGTGCAAGTTGCAATAAACTGTGATGCCAAGCGCTAAGGATACATGCTATCCAGTCACAGCAGATGAAACATTTTTTACTACTGAGCAAACATCGTTAGACTTTTTTAGGTTCAATGATTCCACGGCGTGTAGATGTTATGGTGTCAGTGACCCCATGGCCGGAGGTTTGCACTCTCTGAGTGCTTCTAGTTATGACTAATCAATCAATCAATCAATTTTTTTATATAGCGCCAAATCACAACAAACAGTTGCCCCAAGGCGCTTTATATTGTAAGGCAAGGCCATACAATAATTATGTAAAACCCCAACGGTCAAAACGACCCCCTGTGAGCAAGCACTTGGCTACAGTGGGAAGGAAAAACTCCCTTTTAACAGGAAAGAAACCTCCAGCAGAACCAGGCTCAGGGAGGGGCAGTCTTCTGCTGGGACTGGTTGGGGCTGAGGGAGAGAACCAGGAAAAAGGACATGCTGTGGAGGGGAGCAGAGATCGATCACTAATGATTAAATGCAGAGTGGTGCATACAGAGCAAAAAAGATAAAGAAACAGTGCATCATGGGAACCCCCCCAGCAGTCTACGTCTATAGCAGCATAACTAAGGGATGGTTTCAGGGTCACCTGATCCAGCCCTAACTATAAGCTTTAGCAAAAAGGAAAGTTTTAAGCCTAATCTTAAAAGTAGAGAGGGTGTCTGTCTCCCTGATCTGAATTGGGAGCTGGTTCCAAGGAGAGGAGCCTGAAAGCTGAAGGCTCTGCCTCCCATTCTACTCTTACAAACCCTAGGAACTACAAGTAAGCCTGCAGTCTGGAGCGAAGCGCTCTATTGGGGTGATATGGTACTACGAGGTCCCTAAGATAAGATGGGACCTGATTATTCAAAACCTTATAAGTAAGAAGAAGAATTTTAAATTCTATTCTAGAATTAACAGGAAGCCAATGAAGAGAGGCCAATATGGGTGAGATATGCTCTCTCCTTCTAGTCCCCGTCAGTACTCTAGCTGCAGCATTTTGAATTAACTGAAGGCTTTTTAGGGAACTTTTAGGACAACCTGATAATAATGAATTACAATAGTCCAGCCTAGAGGAAATAAATGCATGAATTACTTTTTCAGCATCACTCTGAGACAAGACCTTTCTGATTTTAGAGATATTGCGTAAATGCAAAAAAGCAGTCCTACATATTTGTTTAATATGCGCTTTGAATGACATATCCTGATCAAAATGACTCCAAGATTTCTCACAGTATTACTAGAGGTCAGGGGTAATGCCATCCAGAGTAAGGATCTGGTTAGACACCATGTTTCTAAGATTTGTGGGGCCAAGTACAATAACTTCAGTTTTATCTGAGGTTAAAAGCAGGAAATTAGAGGTCATCCCATGTCTTTATGTCTGTAAGACAATCCTGCAGTTTAGCTAATTGGTGTGTGTCCTCTGGCTTCATGGATAGATAAAGCTGGGTATCATCTGCGTAACAATGAAAATTTAAGCAATACCGTCTAATAATACTGCCATAAGGGAAGCATGTATAAAGTGAATAAATTGGTCCTAGCACAGAACCTTGTGGACTCCATAATTACTTTAGTCCTGTGAAGAAGATTCCCCATTTAACATGAACAAATTGTAATCTATTACAGAATAAGTTGCAGGGACCTCCCAAACTAATAAAATAAGCGTGACTTATAGTCCAGAAAATACTTGACACATTTTTTCATCTCTCCTTGCTCTGCTAATAGTTGACAAACTCATTCAAGTGTCTGTTTGCTCTTGATTAACTGAAAAACACCTGAAGATCCCCTTTCTCACCAGAAGACCTCTCACTTAAAGTCCACCATCTAACTAGCTAATGCGCCAGTTTCAAGCACATGTGACTTTTTGCGCCTGGTCACTTAAGCTACTTTTACAGAAATAACATGGTTGTGGCGTTTAGAGGGGTGTGTACAACTTGCCACCCAACTCACCAGTATCTGCCACAAACACATCACACAACACCACATGGTTGTGGTTGCCGGTGTCACCGACTGAACGGTCCCACTGACTGAACGGTCCCCCCCCCAAAAAATAGGTCCGCCCTGCCTTCACTGTGCATGCATCATTAGCCGCGGTTCACGGATTATCACCTCATTTCTGCTTCAATCAGCACTCCAGTCATCATCTGTCTCGGCGACAGATTTCTGAAGCCTTTTAGACAACAATAATTTCCACATAATATTCAGCATTATTTCATCATGAAAGGTGGAGGAAGTGATCAGAGTGCTACGGCTACACAGAGCTGCTAGCTGATGCATTCACTGCACGTCGGTCATTTCCAAATGTCAGAGTATAACTAGGCTGTTTCTGCTTAAAACTGCCTCATTTCTCCTTAAAACTGACTTTAGAATAATTTAAGAGGTTTTAACTTGTCATCTGATGGTTAATAATCACATTAATCCATTTGATCACTGTGAGTGAAGAGACTCTGTTTCAGATGAGCTGCTGAGGTCCGAAATGAAGCATGCGCAGTGGAGGCAGGGTGGACCAATTTTAGGTTGGTGATACCGGTACTCGCCAGAGTGGGCGGGTGTTTCTGTCATGTTCAAACCACTCACCACTCTACTTCACTAGTCGTGCCATCGTACCCTTTCACGCCCACCGTTTGTTGTGACAGGCTGGAAAGCAGGTTGTTCAGAAACTCCAATTCCATGATGAAACAGGAGGAAAAAACAGAGAAACGTTGGACTGACACAGACCAGAAACAGCAGACTACATGCTACATTAAACGCCACTGGACCCCGCCCCTAAATGCACATGCAGCAGTCACGAGTATGCTCGTAGTATACCAATGTACTCATAATACCCTGACTCGTAATACACCTGAGCTATCTGCTGTAAGATACAGTAGTGTTCAGAATAATAGTGCTATGTGACTAAAAGATTAATCCAGGTTTTGAGTATATTTCTTGTTACATGGGAAACAAGGTACCCAGTAGATTCAGTAGATTATCACAAATCCAACAAGACCAAGCATTCATGATATGCACACTCTTAAGGCTATGAAATTGGGCTATTAGTAAAAAAAAGTAGAAAAGGGGATTAATCTTTTTTAGTCACATAGGTCTACTATTATTCTGAACACTACTGTATATTGAGCAAAACCAGTTTTTATGCTCTACTTTATGCTTAGAGTGAGATATACTCTGTATTATGGACTTATACGTTATTATTTGTGTTTCTCAGGATTACACGCACGCAGGTGTCTGATGCTGGTACCTACACCTGTGTTGCATCAAACAGGCAGGAGTGGACAACAGACACTATAACCTACGGGTTCACGGTGAGCCTTCAAACACTCAGACACTTGGTTCTGAGGTAAGACAAATCAAGTCCTCCATAGGCTTCTGTTCACCATCACTTTTAAATAATAATTAGGCTGTATCCCTCCTCACACCATATGACTGCTGGGATAGGCTCCCCTGCCCCTTAATTGGAGTAAACAAGCATAGAAAATTGATGGATGTACCATGTTATTTTGGGCAAAGAGTCAACAATCTATAAAGTTCTTTTTTCACTGCTCCCTTCAGTCCCTCCAGGTCTGGATGGAGCTGGAAGCACAGAGGATGTGACTGTAGTGAGAGGAAATCTGGTGTCTTTGCGCTGTGTCGCTGATGGGACCCCGAGCCCGACCATGTCCTGGTTCAGAGGGGGTGTAGCTCTGGTTCCTGACCCCCATCTCGCCTTCCTCAGCCTGAACTCTACTGTCCAGATCAAACAGGTCCGAGTCAATGATACAGGCCTCTATACCTGCGTGGTTAACAACACTGCTGGTCAAGCTAGTCGACACTTTAAAGTGAAAGTGCTGGGTAAGCAGAACAGCTTTGTTTTATTTTTAACACATGCACATGCATGTGGCCACAAACTCAGTGTTTTTCACCCAAATGAGAAAAAAAAACTATTTCTTTGTCAGATCCTCCACGTATTAAAGGCTCTGATTCCGCATCTGAAATATTTGTGGTGGTTAATAATGTCCTGGAGCTTCGGTGTGAGGCCTCAGGAATCCCTGCACCTTCCCTGACCTGGCTGAAGAATGGGCGACCTCTGCCACAGACAGAGAGCCTGCGCCTCCTCCAGGGAGGAGAAGTGCTCAGGCTGGCCTCCGTGCAGGTCAGAGTGACCAGTGAAACTGTTTCTCATATTTTAAAAGATTTGTTGTCATTTTCTCTCAAACACGAGGTCCCAGCATCACATTTTTTTCACATCACTATGCAACTGTGTTCAGATGGAAGATGCAGGGAGGTATAGCTGCCTAGCCAACAGTCCAGCAGGAGATGATGACAAGGAGTTTCTGGTTCAAGTGCATGGTGGGTAATTTCTTGTCATAATGCCACATTGTGGATTTTACATGATGTTGCAGAAACAAATGACTGGTACATTATTACACAGATACAAAACAGAAGATTTGGAAAAATTGGTCCAGATTTGAAAAACTGGTCCAGTTTTTCACTGATGTTAGACAATCCTCTAAAATCCATATTTTGAATGTGATTATTTGCTTTAATTGACAAGTAAAGCTGAGTGTCATGATCGTAATAGTGAATAGTAATTCCACAGTATCACACTATCTGTCCAAGAGGTGTTATGTGAAAGAGAACACCAGAGGGCCTAATACAGAACCCTGCGTTACCCCATATTCTACCAGAGAAAGTTTTGAAGTAATACTGTTGTGCAAGAAGTTCTTAACCATGAGAGAGCCCAACCAGTACTGCCAAAATACTTTTCAAGCCTATCGAACAATATACAGGGATCAACTGGATTGAACGCTGCACTGAGATCCAGTATCTGAGTAAATTGCCAGCAGATCACTTATCACTTTAGTAAGTGTCGTCTCCACAGAGTGATATGTTTGAAACCCCAACTGCACTGACCCTTAGAGCTTATCAGCAAGAAAAGCCACATGCTGCTGTGAAAGTGGTTTTACAAGAAATTTTGAGCAGAAAGTTAGATTCAATACCGGTCTATATTTAGCCATTTTAATTAGCCATTTTTCCAATTCGGAAAAAAGTTTCCTACCATGAATTTGTCAATCTATTTGTCCTGCATTTTCTCATAGATTTTTGCATGGATTGGCCAATCTGTGTGGCAAGTATAATCCAAACTTGTGCAAGGTCACTTATGACCCCAGGAAGATCTATGATATTTTCAATGTTATAGCTTCAGATGGTATTGTAATTTGCCAACTCTAATCATTATATTTTAGTATCTCGCAATGAAGCATGGCCAACAGACCTGAAATAGCAACATTCACAACTGCACAAGCAACAAGAATGATTTTTGATGCCCAGGGTGAGGATGAAAAGAATATACAACCCCTGGCAATAATTATGGAACATACTGGTAGGCCAAGGAAGACATCAAAGCGTCAAGACAGAAAACTTAAAGCAATATGTCTCAAAAATCGAAAATGCACAACAAAACAAATGAGGAACGATGGGAGGAAACTGGAGTCAACGTCTGTGACCGAACTGTAAGAAACCGCCTAAAGGAAATGGATTTACATACAGAAAAGCTAAACGAAAGCCATCATTAACACCTAAACAGAAAAAACAAGGTTACAATGGGCTAAGGAAAAGCAATTGTGGACTGTGGATGACTGGATGAAAGTCATATTCAGTGATGAATCTCAAATCTGCATTGGGCAAGGTGATGATGCTGGAACTTTTGTTTGGTGCCATTCCAATAAGATTTATAAAGATGACTGCCTGAAGAGAACATGTAAATTTCCACAGTCATTGATTATATGGGGCTGCATGTCAGGTAAAGGCACTGGGGAGATGGCTGTCATTACATCATCAATAAATGCACAAGTTTACGTTGATATTTTGGACACTTTTCTTATCCCTTCAATTGAAAGGATGTTTGGGGATGATGAAGTCATTTTTCAAGATGATAATGCATCTTGCCATAGAGCAAAAACTGTGAAAACATTCCTTGCAAAAAGACACATAGGGTCAATGTCATGGCCTGCAAATAGTCTGGATCTTAATCCAATTGAAAATATTTGGTGGAAGTTGAAGAAAATGGTCCATGACAAGGCTCCAACCTGCAAAGCTGATCTGGCAACAGCAATCAGAGAAAGTTGGAGCCAGATTGATGAAGAGTACTGTTTGTCACTCATTAAGTCCATGCCTCAGAGACTGCAAGCTGTTATAAAAGCCAGAGGTGGTGCAACAAAATACTAGTGATGTGTTGGAGCGTTCTTTTGTTTTTCATGATTCCATAATTTTTTCCTCGGAATTGAGTGATTCCATATTTTTTATTAATAATTTTCAGCATAGTAGGTAGAAGCGAAGACCATAGGTCCTTACACAATTTAATTGGTAATGGATCAAACAAACAAGTAGTGTTTTTGCATTATTCACAATTTGTGATAGCATACCAGGCATTTTAAAACAAAACTGTATCTTTTTAGTTCCCTTGAAAGGAAAAAAAAAAATGCTCTTGCTCTTACCAAGTTAATGCTACATTGCTCAACTGGTGTGCAGTGGTGTAGTTGCATGTACAATTATTTGTTTTGATATGACAAATAATTGAAGGGCTGTAAGTTGGTGAGTAAAATGCACATGCCATATTCCATGCTGGTGTCGTCCATATTGTTTTTCTGCAACAGTTCCTCCTAATATTGTGGGAGAGCGCGCCCCCCAGGATGTGTCTGTGCTGCAGGGCAGGCAGGTCACACTGGAGTGTAAGTCCGATGCTGTTCCTCCTCCCACTCTGGCCTGGCTCAAAGATGGTCATCCGCTGCAGGTGAAACACCTCACAATGTAGTGTTGTAACACAGCTTACACTGTGAAGTATAAATGATATTCATTGCAAGTACTTATTATATTCATTGCATTTATTGCAATTATATTCATTGCAGGAGATAAAGTACACAAGTACTTTGTGTACTTTATCTCCTGATATAACTGTTTTTTTTTGTTTTTAATATACTTGTAAAATAATGAATTGCTTTTTTTCCTTGTCTAGGCCTCTGCACGGATTCGCATTCTGTCTGGTAGCCGTTACTTACAGATCAACGCGGCTGAGCTCAGCGACAGGGCTCAGTATACCTGCGAGGCCATCAACATTGCTGGCAAGAGCACACGACAGTTTAACCTCACTGTCAATGGTAAAGTTACAGTTTGTGTCTGTAAATCATAATGTGAAAAATTCCCTGCAAAACATGTCCCTGCAATTTGAAGCGCAAACATAAGATTAAGGAAGGAGGAAAGCGATGGTCAAGTGTGGCCAGAGGGTCCTTGGTTCAAATCCCTGTCACACTAGAAAATCACTAAGGTCCTTTGGGCAAGGTTTTTAATCTCCAAGTTGTGGAATTCAGCATATCTGGTTTGAAGGTATTTTGTAAGGTGTATAATGTGACTCCAATAAGGCTAAGGACCTATTATTCAAACTGAGTTTCTTTCCATATCCCTCCCCAGTTATTTTCAGAGTCAACTTTATCACTAAAGTGGAAAAGAGGAATATAAAAATGTGGCTAATCAATCTGTCCACTTTTCTCTTCAGTGGCCCCGACAATCAAAGATAGCCCGCAGACTGTGTCCGTGCACATCAACAAGCCAGCCGTGCTTGAGTGCACTGTAAGTGGAATACCACCGCCTCGCATAATCTGGAGGAAACATGGTGCCATCTTGGTAGAAAACAACCCAGGTAAGCCCAGGTGCTGTATGATAATGTTACGGATGTCGTAAACCTGTTCTTCATTCAGATGATTGTAAAATACTCACAGAATCAGACATTTATATGTCAATACCAAGCGTATTCTAGTCAACAAAGGTTCAACCATATAAATAAAGCTCACAGATTTAAAAAACATTTTGTATCAGTTAATCTTATATTTTTGCATTTGTTTAAACAGATTACTAACCATACGAGGTCTGTCCGAAAAGTAACGGACCTTTTTATTTTTTTCAAAAACTAGATGGATTTGAATCATGTGCGCTTGCATCAGCCAAGCTTGAACCTTCGTGCACATGCGTGAGTTTTTTCACAGCCTGTCGGTTGCGTCATTCGCCTGTGGGCAGGCTTTGAGTGAGCACTGGTCCAGCCCCCTCGTCGGATTTTCATTGTCAGGGAAATGGCTGAGAGGCTGCCGCTTTGCTCCATGAAATTTTTTTCAGAAACTGTTAGAGACAGCCAGTTGGAAACCATTCGAAAGATTCAGATGGCTTTCGGTGAAGATTCTGTCGGTGTCACACGGATTAAGGAGTGTTAAAACCTTTTTAAAAGACGGCCCACAGTGGCGGAGGGCGCGCGGCGCACCGAACGGCCATCGACAGGCTGGATCGACCAGATCATTTCCAAACTGAATGCTGTGTT